>NC_057800.1:625486435-625676566 GCF_018294505.1 Triticum aestivum
GCCGTCGCCATACCGCCCCGAGTCTGCCAGGACTATATCTCGCACGCCGCGGGAGGACCATTCGTCTCGAATCTGGCCACATATGTTCCTGACGGAGTGGTTTTAGGAAGCCTCAATGACCGGTATAAGAAGCTTCCACGCGTTTTGTACTCTCTTTTCTCGTGTGCTTTCAGTGTCAGTTTTGATCATTCTTTTTTTTTTCAGATTTTGGTGTTCTTGTTATTTTACTAGTTTTATTTAATTTTTGTTTTCTTTTATATTTTTCGTGTACACTTTCCATGTACAGATGTAACATGTTTTTGATACATGTTCAACATTTTTCAAATATAGGGTGGATATTTTTAAAATAAAATATTGTGTTTAATACATGTTAATCATTTTTGAATGATATGAAACATTTTTTTACATTGCATAAATATTTTAGTTAAAATGTCACAAACATATTTTTGAAATGCTTAAACGGTTTTTAAATGTCACATATTTTTTTTTGCGGGGGATCACATGCATTTTATTAAATGGTAGGGAACCTTTTATTTTTGGAATTAGGTGCACTTTCTTTGGTATAATCTTTTCAAATACCACAAATAATTTTTAAATGGTTGAAAACATATTTTCAATTATATGGACATTTTCATACATTGTATAAATATTTCTTTCAAAATGTTCACAAACATTTCCTTGAAATGTGATAAACATTTTTTAAATGCCGTATTTTTTGAATGCTCGCAACGTGTTTTATAAAGTTGCAGGAAGCTTTTCTTAACACAACATAAACATTTTTAACGCAGGATGAACAATTTTTAAATTTAAAAGTAATAAAATAGTTGTTAGTTGCAAGTATTCTTTGCAAGGCTTCTTGCTGCATATGTTATGTTCTGAGTGATTTGCTATGGCCAATGGGGATTTACTGCACACACTAGTTAATTTTGGCTGCATGAGCATATTTGAAATGTTGTTTGTGTGTTTGTGCGTGTTTTTGGACAAAACGTTTAGTGAGATGTTGCAGGATTGGTTGTTCTAGAATTTGATTTTAAGTGGGCTGGCCGATTGCTCCCCCTCTTCTTTTATGTTGCCACGAGACCTTGTCAAAATATGAACCAAAAGCACGAATTCGCAATATAATACGGTGTAACAAACTAATTCAAGGTGTCGAATTATTCATAGATATATGCACATCAAACGAAGAACGAAAGAATCTAGACGCGTTTACAGGAATAATTTAAGCACGGCCACCCTCCCTAATGTACGGTTTCAAAATGACAAACACATGCTACCAGCGTCAAACAAAATATAATCTTTGGCACGGCAGCCGGCGGAAGCAAATCCCGTTGTGATGAACCGGGGCGGATCAGAAGTCCACGGCGCACCTCGTCCCCAGCATCGTCGGCACCGGCGCCGCGCTCGCGTTGGGCACCGGCAGGCGGAGCGTGCAGGTGATCTTGCTCTTGCGGCGCGCGTTGAAGACCCTGACCTTGAACCCGAGGTCGGCGTAGAGCCTCACCTTGACGTAGTAGAAGCCGTCGCCCCTCTCCCTCCGGTACGAGCGCAGCGCGCCGCGGTCGTCGACGGCCGACGAGCCGGCGAACGCGGCCGTGACGGTGCGCTCGCCCTTCCGCTCCAGGTAGAAGGGCTGGACGGGGTGGTACCCGAAGCGCTCGCCGTCGTAGGACGCCTGCGCCTCGGCGTACTCGTAGTGGATGCGGAAGCGGTTGGGGTTGCGGACGCGGACGTCCACGGTGAGGTTGTACTGGAGGACCCCCTCGCCGGCGCGGACTCCGTCGGCGAGGTCGAAGCGGGAGAGCGTGGCGGAGACGGCGGTGGCCCTGACGGCGCCCGGGCGCAGGATGAGCCAGAGCACGAGGACGGCGGCGCCCAGCGCGATGACGACCAGGGCGATGACCTTGAAGACGAAGCACAGGAGGCAGCCGGGGCCGCTCCGGCGCGGGGCGGGCGGAGGGGGAGGCTGGGGCGCGTAGTACGGCTGCTGCGGGGCCGGGTACGCGTAGTAGGTGTTGGAATTATGTGTCCTGCAACTATATTCAAATTACTAGGAATTACTAATATTCGAAATACCTCATTATGAAATTGTACATGTATTTATACATGGAATTGATTTACATGTTTAGCATGGAATTGTTACTTGCTGGAATGTACTTAAGTGATATATGCTTAAGGAAGCTGGTCGATTATCAGTGGAATACAATATACTATTTATATTGGAAAGACTACCCGGGTACAGTGATAATCGGAAGGAGCTAGATCATATAGTTAGATTACAGCCCTAATGTTGGTCTACATAACTAGAGGAATTTACACTCTATTATGGCGCGTTGCTCACAAGCGCGTGCTCCGGGGACATGACGGGTAGAATCCGTTAACAGACAAATATGATCGTGGTTGGTAATTTGATCTGGACTCTATCCCGGAAACTAGTGAAAGAAAAACTAGGAATCTTATATCTGTATAAGAGGTGGACTCTTTGGAAAGACAGTATAAGAAGGTCCCTACCCCCTAGCCTCAGGGATGCGAATTGTGAGCGGCACCACGGATAAGCGCAGAGGAATAGGGGGTAGACCAAAAAAAAAACCTAAATTTCTTACATTGGCATCGGAGCTAGGTTGAAGGTCGCCGCCACTATCCTAATCCGTCCTGCAACTCTGCCGTTGAGGTGGACGGCTGCCATCCGGATACAACCCGCTGCGTATCGTTCTGTCCCCGCGTGCGTCTAGTGCAAGATCTACCGCTTCTTCCTGGTCGCACTCCTGCGGCGCGTCAAGCGGGCGCTAGCCGCGGCAGAATCCCAGGTGCTTCTGTGTTCGGGGCTATGCGTTCGATCGTCCCGGAAAAGTGACACGGATCGAGGATTGCTGGTACATCTTGCATGCCCGTGGATCGTGCAGGCCCGTAATCCCACTACTTCAAACTGCCGCCGGCCGGCCGCGGCCGTGAACCTCTGTCGCCGTTGTAGCCATCGCCATCCACAAATAATCCGCTGTGTCCACTGCTGTCGATTGATGTGCTGACTGCTCAGTGCTGCACGCATACGCTGCTCGCACTTAACGCGGCTAGTATGCGATTATATCGCATGCGTGTTCCCTGATGCAGCACGAGGAAAGTCAGGTTCAAGTGATCAACCAATAAAGGAGTACATCTGGATCGCTCTCAAAGCGCATGTTGATCAAGGAAGGCTAGTGTCCTTGGCTGTTTTGTTTCTTTGCGCGAGCGGATCGAGAGTAATAGTGCTGATTGTACATTAGTACTACGGATTGCAAAGAGCCAAAGAGGTGCACAAGTGATCACATACGCGTCAATTCTTCGCTGGATTTCTTTGTTCTACTGCTGGAGGAAGTGTTGCGTCGTCATGAAGAGAGAAGTTTCGGTTTCGATCCGACCTAGCAACGATTTTTTTTCTCGGTCGCCGGGCCCTCGCCTCCTGCTTTGCACATAAGGACCAACGATTCTGTAATTATACCGACATCGGAACAGAATGGCTTCTGTGATTCTAATTTTTGTGGTGGAACTCGACGAGTATTCTGGAATTCAACGGAATACACAGAAACTATGTCCTTGTGGTTCTGGCTTGTTGGAGGAATCTCTGAAGGCACCTGTGCACGCATGCTGTCAGGGAAGGAATATTAAATTCACATATTTCCTAGCATCTATTAATGAGTTTATTTTATTAGATTGCTGCTTAACAAACTAACTTGTTTGGTTGCTAATCCATTGCATGTAAATCATAGCAAGGAAAAGGTATCACTCCTTGGAAGAAATTTAGGAGGACTCCAAATCATAAATGCATGGATGAATTGCAACGAGCAAATGATTATGTGGAAAATTATTCATAATCTGGAAAGGGATTTCAAAGAAGTGTTATTATTGAGCATCACTTATTTATGGAGGAAGATGGGAGTCACTCCAAGGACAAGGAAATTTGCTCTTTGTTTGTCGGTATGTCTAATGATAATATTTCCACTATAGATATTTATTTGTGGTATTTTTTTTCAAATAGTTGGATTATGGTGTTTTATATACATCATTTATTGTTGGAATATCATAGCAACTTCATTGGCATGCAAAAATTTCAAAGGAAAATTGATATACTTTGAATTGGAAATTATGCCATAAAACTCCCTCATGGAGGAAAACTATTGTTGTTATAGGACATGTTATTTAACCTCAATGAGAAGGGATTAAATTTATTGCTCCATCTTGGAATCTATTGATTATGACATACTATTTGGAAAAGGGAGAGTGGAAATATTGCTCAATGGTTAAATTAGTGCATTATGATTTTCACACAATGGTCCATCTTTCTTGATGTCCATTGGAAGTTGGTAGACCAATTTTTTTTTATTGGGCAAAGATTACTCCATATGGAGGAATATCGACAATGGGAACACATGCTTGGAATCTTATCATCTACACCATCAATGACTTGGTCACATATCTTGGAACTGGATCAAGAGGCTTATTGATTCTGGAATTTTAAACTTTAGTGGGAGGACTAATGATACATGTGAAGCATATATGTGTTTTTTTTAATACACGTTTATTAAGGTGGAAGGAGATGAAAGGGCTTCACATCGTTTCCTTTTTATATACTTACGGTATTTCTTTGGACATCCCCACTAGAGGTCACATTGTTTATTTCATCTCACTCTTCCATGATTACACTTTTACATGGTTATGCTTATATTTTATTATACAAGTCAGAAGGTTTTATTGTGCTGGTCACATGTTATACTGAAGTGGAAAATCAGTTGATTAAATAATATCATAGTTTTAACAACCGATTGGTGGGGGAAGTACACTTCAGGAATATATCGTTTGTATGTAAAGAGCATGGAATTATTCACCATTGTTATATACCATACACTCCACAATTGAACGGAGGAATTGACTGTCTTGTATACCCCCTTGTTTGTTTGGAAAGAAGCATTGTGTACTATCATTTGTTGTATCTTTCTCCATCTAGTACAGTCACTTGGCTGGAAGGAAATATTCTATTTTGGCATGAAATTCACAGTTATTACAAAGCGCACACCAGGAATTTTTTCATGGTTCTTCTAGTGGATCAAAGGGTGTTTCCTTAGTTATCTGGAAAATGAATACTGGTGGAAAGTAGGAACACAATCATTTTTATCATCAAGTGTGGAATTATTGACAATCATACTGGAATATAATCTTGACCCCAAGGAAACTACAAGTGACACTCCCAACATGACATGCTTAGGATAAGTGGGAGGAATTAACTTGGAATGTAATCTCTGGATAATTGTTATGTGATTTTGGGGGGGAAGTCACTCTAAATACTAGAGGAAAACTCCTAAGAAGGATTAAATTTTTCATCAATGTCAACTATGAGTGGAAGAAATGCGGGAAGGAATAAACTCAATAAGGAAATGTATAGTTTGGGAAGTTATTATCATACCAAACAACCGCAAGCCCATTGTTTGTAAGTTTTTTTTTGTAAGGAAATTTGGCTCATTGGAATATTATAATATCACTCTTGCTATTCAGTTCTTTACACAAAAGGAACATATACTTTATGGAAACTCTCTCTCCTGGAATATAGGGAAGAGGAACTAAAGGCATGGTTTGCTAATTGAGTATATTAATGTATGGTCTTATAACAAGCTTCACATCAATGGAATAGCAGGTCATATGGTTTTTTGAATGAAGCAAGGCGGTCATCTACAAATGTAAGTGTAAAATAGTTTACATTATATTGTATACATTAACATTCTTTGGCTGTTTGTGCATTGATAACTCACATTGATGGAAGTGTAAGCTTGGTCATTTTCTAACTTTCATATGAAAGGAATTTCTGGAGCTTCCAATGTTCCGGGAGTGGAAATACATAGAAAATATTTTGAAGTGTTTCTCTATGGAAAATTGAAAATATGTTAAAAATACCTTTGATAAAGGAAATCATACTTAGTGAGGAATTATATTTGAACTCCTGAGGAAAAATGGAACAATAAATGGTAATGGAATTGATATGTATCTTCATTATATTATCATACCTTAGCTACCGGAATTTATGTTGCATTCAAGCAATGAAAGGAAAGACGAGCAGCTAAGGGAATCTCACACATCATATAAGATTGTGGAAAGTGCATCACAACCTGTCACTTGTTCTGAAATTTATATTAAAGGTAAACACATTGAGGAAGTTATTATTCTATCTACGAGATGAGAAATAAGTCCAGGTACGCATATTCAATTATTGTTTTAAGTACTAATATGGTGCAGGTTCACTGACCGAAGTCAGGAATTTCTTACAAAGCATGGTTACTGATGGAACTTCATTTAGTGATTGGATTTGATATGTATGTGGTTTTAAAATTTTATTCAACATGGTTATCTTATACTTGACTCGATGTGGAATTATTCATATTATTGATATATGTGGTTGGAAATAATTGATGTGGAAATTCACTTGAGGAAACAAAATACTCAAGGTGCCTATAAAGGTGGAATTACACTCGAGGAAATAATACTCGAGACGCCGAGGACAACTATGCTGGAATAATTAGGCGGAAATTTAAAGTCTCTCGTGTCACAGCAAGGGAACATATTGAAGGGAAGTATCACTATATTTATATATTTGTGGGTTTTCAACATTGTGTTAATATGATTGTTGATCCCTTGACTAAGCCTCTTAGTCAGGAGGTATTTGGCAAGCATGTTAAGGCTATGGGTTTACAAATATTTGAATGGTCGTTTGGGACAAGTGGGAGATGTTGGAATTATGTGTCCTGCAACTATATTCAAATTACTAGAAATTACTAATATTCGAAATACCTCATTATGGAATTGTACATGTATTTATACATGGAATTGATTTACATGTTTAGCATGGAATTGTTACTTGCTGGAATGTACTTAAGTGATATATGCTTAAGGAAGCTGGTCGATTATCAGTGGAATACAATATACTATTTATATTGGAAAGACTACCCGGGTACAGTGATAATCGGAAGGAGCTAGATCATATAGTTAGATTACAGCCCTAATGTTGGTCTACATAACTAGAGGAATTTACACTCTATTATGGCGCGTTGCTCACAAGCGCGTGCTCCGGGGACATGACGGGTAGAATCCGTTAACAGACAAATATGATCGTGGTTGGTAATTTGATCTGGACTCTATCCCGGAAACTAGTGAAAGAAAAACTAGGAATCTTATATCTGTATAAGAGGTGGACTCTTTGGAAAGACAGTATAAGAAGGTCCCTACCCCTTAGCCTCAGAGATGCGAATTGTGAGCGGCACCACGGATAAGCGCAAAGGAATAGGGGGTAGACCAAAAAAAAAACCTAAATTTCTTACAGTAGGGCGCCGCGTTCACGGGCGGCGGCGGGGGCGGCGGCTGCTGCTTCTCGTAGGAGGCCATCTGCGCGTCCTGGACTACGATCTGGTCGTGAACTTGAAGGCGACGGATGTGTTGGTGAAATGGGTGGGTGACTGATGGCCCAACTATCGTGTTCGTGATGGTATTTATACGGCGTTCTTGACGCGTCCCGGCCGTTCTGGACGCGTTTGCTTTGTGCAGACTCGCCTCATTTTTTGGTGTTGAAATTTCGCGGGTTGCGACTTACGAACAACGGGATGGAGAGAGTCGATTTGATAGGGGAGGAAGGCCGTAGGGTACTTGCTGAGATTATCTGAAACTTCGCTGATCTTTACGGTTTGTGAGGATGATTTTGATTGGTCGCTCATTAGCTCCACTATGAATGTTTTCCATTGATAAAACCGATCTTTCTTCTCTCTTAAGAAAATGACTCAGTTATTTTAGTACTGGAGTACTATATTTGGTTGAGCGTCACGCGTACCAGAAGTTGACCGCAGATGTTTGCACTGCTAGTAGCGTACACATCGTTGCTGTGACGTCCTTTCGCACCTGCAGGATCATGCCAAATCTTGTGTGAAAAAAAAGGCCACAATAACTTACGCGGTGACAAATGGTGGCTTTTGTAAAGAGAATATTTTATTCCTCAAAAAAACATGTAAAGTTTTTAGGTTGGTCTTCTTCTAAATAAAGCTCTACTTAATATCTATATCTATATCTACATGGATACGAAAAGATTCAAAATGGTAGATCCAACTAACATCAGTCATCAATTCAGATCAATCCAAACAACCTATATTGCTTCAAATGGTGTGCGCTCAACCTGTTTATCATGCAATTAATTACATAACAAATATTGAGGTCACCGCTAATCACATAATTAATGTGTAAATAATATCCTATCTAATATATGTGTGCAATTAATACCTGCCTAATATTAACATGCATTGCATGTACGCATTTACTAGTAAGTACTCTAGAAGTTTCCATTACGAATTGTTTTCTTCCTTTCTCTCGTGCCCAAGGCAACATTAGCGGCGGTGACTGGTCTACATGCCTCATCTATGAGGCAGCATGCCCCCTCTCCCTCCCTCTGCCGCTCCGACAATGAGAGGGGGCATGGTCCCAAGGGCTTCAGTCCAATGGTGGTAGACTTGCAAATAAATTTAGATTTTGTCTCCGATCGACGGGAGTGAGATGTTCTCGTAACCGTCAGCGTGGAATAAGGTCTCTCTGACTCGCCCTTTGTTTCGGCAGTGACTTGTGGAGGATGGTGCATCCCGAGATATAGTTCTCCCGGTTTGACTTTTTCTTCCACGGCTTTGTCTTGATGGCTGCCCTGCGGAGGGAACAACTTGGTTGTATGTCTTGGTCCCCCAGCTCCAGTTTTGACAGATGAAGATTGGACAACCTCATTTGGGGAGCGTAGGAGATTTGGTTCCCTGACTCTGTCTGGCCGGACTTACCGATGCTCTGTAGGTCTCCGGGCTGGGGGGGGGGGGAGTTGGTATGTAGATCACAGTCGTTGATGTTGTTCGGTAGATGTTTGCACTGGTAGACCGTAGATGTTTGCACTATAGGTCATCTTGGAGGTTGAAGTTCACCGAAGTAGACCGATGTCTTCTACTATATTTGGTTGACCGTAGATGTTTGCACTGGTAGTAGTGCACACATCGTTGCTGCAATGTCCTTTACCACCTGCAGGATCATGCCAGATCTTAGTCAGAAAGCCCACAATAACTTACGCGGTGAAAACAGGTGGCTTTTGGTCAAGTCATTTCTCACTTAGTATCGAATTAAAGAGGAAAGGGGACATTTTCTAGAGGGTAAATATTCAGGAAGCGGCTCCTCTACCGTGCAATATGTATCGTTGGGCCACTGACATGTGGGCTCACATGTCAGTCGCAGAACGGCAATGCCATATGTCAGAGGATCCTCGTCCAAAGATTCATATCTATGGGTCGTTTTTTAAAGGTCGACTTAATTAGCATAAGTATAAGATGTTTTAATTGTGAATTGATTTCTTCCTCCTCTCCCATGCCCAAGGCGGCAAGAGCAGCAGTGGCTGATCTACACGCCTCATCGGTGAGACATCAGACCACCTATCACTTTGTCTGTCGCTCATTGGCGGGGACCCCGGGGGCTTCAGTCCCGTGGTGGTAGTGTTAAAAATAAATTTATATTTTATCTTTGGTCGGCGGTGTTGAGACAATGATGTTGGTGTCGGCGTGGAATAAATTCTCTTAGTCTCGCCCTTGTTTTGGTGGTGCTTCTTCCATTCCAGTTTCGACCGACGTGGATTGGCCAGCCTAGTCAAGGAGCGTGGGAGACTTCTTTCTCCGACTATGTCTGGCTGGACCACGCGGGTTCTATAGCTCCAATTCATCGCTTGTTTTCTCCGGACGATGATAATACTATGTAGATCATGGTCGTTGACGTTTTCTGGTGTACAACGATGAATTCATGGCCATTGCTTCTACAAAACTCATGGTTTCAGCAAATTTGCTCCGCTGAGATGGAGGTCCAGAGGCGACGACATGTTTGTTTCACCACGCATTGCAGGTGGATGAAGACGTCGGCACCCCAAAGTATTTAGATATATTTTTCAATTCCCGTAAGTGTGTATTTAAGGTGTGTGCTACTTAATATATGGCATTTAACCTTCCATGAAATAAAAAATAAATATAAGATTTTCCTAAAGTTGAGCCTTTTAAAACGGTTCGTGTGAAGGAATTATACCATGCATCTATCAATTATCTACTCTAGCTAACGACGTTCGCGCCCAAAGAAGACTAGACAATAGACGTTCGAATGGAGGGTACACCCCGTCTATCCATAATGCAGCAAGTTTCTTCTACTTATGGAACATCAACATAATATGTTTTCTCAGTATTTCATAAACATGCAGAAATGTTGGAACATGCCAAGCATACCTCTGAAACCATTTTTCTATATGCAATAAATCCTGGTTGATCGCAGCAAACCAATAAGAAAAGCCATTGCATTATAAACAACATAGGACCCACATCAATCACAGGTCGACAACACTAAAAACTATATTGTGTGGACACAACATTGCAATGAACCAGAATAATTGCAACATGACGCCCATGTGTATTGTAGCGGAACATACACGAGGATGAAGGTTGTGAAAACAACCTATGCAACATAAAGAAATCGAAGTGTTTCAGAAGAAACAAAAACATCGAAATATCTAAACAAAACTACAACTAGAAATTTGAAGGGTGATCTTGTTGCCTCGAGCTCGCCGGCAACGACACGACTCGTCGTTGCTCCCCCATCACCACAATGTAGCCGGACCGGATCTATCCGCCCATGAGCCCCATCTTCCGCAAGCTTGATAACATATATAGTGTTTTATGTTGATTTTCATAAACCTGATCAAATTTTACAAAGTTTCACTTAGAACAAAACGACCATGCACTGTGATAGAGGAAAGTGGTTCATGGTGGTGAATACGACCATACAGTACATTTCTGTCCGGTTATTTGTCTTTGCTCAGTATCAGGCTTGACACGTGATAGAGGACATGTTAATGGCACGTGCTCTTGATCCCTGACCCGAGCTTAGCAGTTAATTAATACCAGCTCACAGGCTGGGCTTGACCTTGTCGCTGTACCCGGTCTTCCCGTCGTAGAACCTCGACCACAGCATGATCCCACCGTACTTCTTCGACTTCTTCACCACCGGCAGCACCTTGGACACCAGGTCTGCCGCCTCCACGAACCCGCTGCCGGCGGCCTCGGGCGCCGCCGGGAGCCCCAGGAACACCTGCCTCGCCGGTATGGCCGTCCACTGCTCCCACGCGCGCGCCAGGTTGCCCACCCCGCCGTCCGTGGTGTACTGGCACGGCGGGTTGTTGTAGAACTGCACCCACACGTAGTCGAACAGGCCCGTGCCGAGCGCGCCGCCGAGCCCGCCGAGCGACGCGTCCGGGAACGGGCACTGCGGCGCCGCCGCCAGGTACACTTTCCTGTGCTCGCGCCCCTTCCCCGAATACTTCTTGAGCTCCCGCGCCAGCTCGTCCCAGTGCGCGCTCCCGCCGCTCTCGATGTCGAAGTCGACGCCGTCGAGCACCGCGTCGCCGAGGGGCCTCGTCGCGGACGTGCCGCCGAGGTAGTTCTCCCAGAGGTGCCTCGCGACCAGCCTGGCGTCCGCGCGGGACGAGAGGCCGTAGCTGCCGACGCCGCCGCCGATGGAGAGCATGACCTTGACGCCGAGGCGCTGGCAGGACCTGACGTCGGCGCCCACGCCGGTGCAGCCGTTGGACGCCGGGTCGCAGTGCCCCGCCAGGTTCAGCAGCGGCGTCTGGCCCTTGCCGAAGGTGTACAGGAAGGCCACGTTGACGAACCTGTAGTTCCCGCTCGCGCACGTCTGCGCCAGCGTGCCTTCGTTGCCGTTCTGGCCCCAGTAGATCGCGACGCCGCCTGCGCGCGCAGCTCCGGCGGCCAGTCCGGCCAATGACGCCACGGAGATCAGCAGCACCGCCGGCAACAGCTCGCTCGCCATCATGATTTCTCGGCGGTGCCGATGAAGCGATGATAGCCGAACGTGAGAGCTGTGCGGTCGAAGGTTCATGGTCTCTGTAACTCTATATGTAGGTGAATCCATGGAGGTCTGCAGAGTCTGTGACTGTTCTGCCGCGCCGCCGGGCATGAGTGAGTGGCGAGTATTCTGAGCTTATCATCGTGTGAGAGCAGCTTCCACTTCGCTCGACGCCCACTTCCCCGAATACCTTCTGAACTTTGCTTTGATTTGCAGAAAGGTTCAGTGCGAGAGATAGGGGTGCACTTCAGTTAAGGCCACAATGCGCTCCCACTAGCTGCTAGCACATTTCCACGAGCCGTGCGAGGTTGACCGAATTGTTCGTTCAAAAGTGTAGGCGGCGGCTCGTTGCAACCGATCCATAATTCCCCTTTTGAACGGATGCAAAGTACTCCCTCTGTCCGTTTCTCCGACAAATAATTCCGGACGAAGAGAGTACCCAGCTCGAGCTACCTCAGCCATGATCGAGGTTAGCCCAAGACCCTCCACACTTCCTTCACCCTTTGGCAGCTGAAAATAATGTGCACTACGTCTTTATGGTCTTGATGATATACTAGGCATCCACTCTGCACCTATCTTCGCGGCCCTTTGTTGATGACGGATCGTTAAGGTAGGGAGAGACCTGATCCCAAAGCACCATCCCCGCTGCCGCCGATGTCAAGGTAGGAAACGACCTTACTCTAACGGATCGCCGTCATCATCGTCGATGCCACCAGGGAACAAAGACCTAAAGATAACAAGGACCTAAACAACGAAAGGGATGGTTCCCCACTCTTCTGACCGTCGATGAGGCAACTGGTCAAGGGATAGGAATGGGACCGAGGCGGCAACATGGAGACCTTAGCCACTACTAGGTCGAGAAAGGGGGCCGTTGAGGGGTCCATACATTTCTTTTTTAATTGTTTTTGGTATATTAATATAATTCCATGGGTTAGGGTTCGCAACATTCCCATAGAGAAAAGATGCACTGAACATATAGCTTATGCTGGAGCTCTAGTTGGGATTACTTTAGAAGTTGATGAATCGACCGTTCATAAACCTGAATATGCTAGAATCCTTCTCGGTTGTAGAGAGGTTGAGAAAATTCCCCCTTCAGCTGAAGGAATGCTGGGAGAACAGTATTATGATTTTTTCTATGAAGTTGAAAAAGTTGTGACTGTGGGTGCTGAGAAAAGTCAGTCCTATACTGCTGTGGATAGCAGTGCATCTCCTTCCTTCCCCAAGAAAGTGAGGATGGACTCATATCCTGCTTCTTCCATGGGGCAGGGGGAGACGAATACATCCGTGACTGGTAATTTTTCCTCTCAGAACTATGGTAAGGGTATGCAGAGGCTTCCGGCAGTGGCTGAGAGTGAAGAAGAAGATGAGAGTGAGGAAGGTAACAACACAGAGCTTCTGAAAAAATGTTTCTGATAAAATGGCCAGAGAACATGCGGCTGAAAAAATGTCTTATTGTGGATCTCAATCTGATAAAAAATCATGTGAGAATGTCTCTGAGGATTTGAAAATGGAAGAGATGACTGAATCTCCCAGTAATGAGATCAGTGCGCATCAAGGTGCTTGGGGGATGATTACTCCTGTTCCACCCTCACCTCTGTTTGTGTGTCACGATGTGAATACTTATGGGAATGCTTTTCCTCCCTTGTCAGACTATGTGGTTTGGCCCTCCCTGCCTCACATTGTGCCTCTCGAAGAGGGTTTCATGGAAGGAGGAGAAAACTGCAGTGTCTATACAGTTGAATCTCCCTCTGGATCCCCAATTCATGATTGCATGAGTCAGGGAGAAGATATCCCGCGCAGACAGAAGCAGAAGTTGGAGAAGGTGGGAGATGTGGCCACCAACAGAATGAAGAAGCGCAATTTGGAAGGTACGAATATGCCCAGCTCAAAAAATCAATTTTCTGCTTTATCTGACTCTGCCATTATACTGCGTGCATCTTTGATGGGGGTACAAATACCTGATGATGACTTTGCTACTGTTGATATTTTACGTGAATTAGAACTTTCTAGATGTCTGTTGCAGGATAAAAACATTGATAGTAATTCGCAAAAAATAATTGTCAGTGATGGGTTTGGCAATGATGTGCCCCTCTCTTTAACATGGGGCGATGATAGTGGAGATATTGAAGAACCATTCATCCTGGTTCAATCTAAAAACAAGAAAAAGAAGTATCACCGTAAGAAATCGGTGGTGGTTTTATCTCCCAATAAATCCAGCGGGCCTGTGACTAGAAGTCAACAGAAAAAGGGGGTGGGTAAGGCTGCTATGGAACCTGGCAGACCTACCAGAGTGAGAGATAAACCCGATCGGTATAAATGAAAGGGGTTTTTTGGAATTGTAGGGGAGTGGGTAAAAAAGGCATGTCCACCTGCCTCATTGACATGATAAGTGCCAATGAATTGGATTTTATTGGACTTCAGGAAACTATGAAGAAGTCGTATACTCCTGCTTTCTTTAGGCAAATTGACCCTTATCAGAAGTTTCATTGGGAATGGATCCCTTCAAGGGGGAAATCTGGTGGCATTCTTTGTGGGCTTAACAAGGAAAATTTTGATATCCTTACGACTAAGTGTGGTAAATATATCCTGCAGCTGAACCTGTTCGATAAGAATAAAAATTGTAGCTGGGCCTTGATGACTGTGTATGGTGCTGCACATGATGAACAGAAGCCTGAATTCATTGCTGAACTGTCATCTATGTGTCACAGCAGTAATATTCCTTATCTAGTTGGGGGAGATTTTAATATCATTCGGCATGGTGGGGAGAAGAACAAAAAAACATATATGTCCCACTTCTCGGAGGTGTTTAATTCTGTTATTCATCTACTTGGGTTGAGAGAGATTTATATGACTGGTGGGTGTTATAACTGGTCAAATAAACAAGAAATCACAACTTTGGAAAAGCTAGATAGAGTTCTCATGTCTCCTGAGTGGGAGGATCTATACCCTCTTGCTTCTGTACATAAGTTGGTCAAGGATATATCAGATCACAACCCTTTGTTAGTGGATGGTGGGAGTGCCTCCTCTAGAACACCAGGTAGCAGGTGTTTTAAATTTGATAATGCTTGGCTCAGTAATCCAGAATTCTTCCCTCTGGTTTCTGAGATCTGGTCGAGGCCTGTATACACTTCAAACCCCATTGACTCCTTGAATATTAAACTTAAGAGGATTAAGAAGCTTTTTAAGGGCTGGGGATCTAATTTGTTTGGTCACAATAAGATCAGGAGAAAAATTATCAAGCTCGAGTTGCAGGAGCTTGAAAAACTGGAAGAGACTGATGGTTTATGTGGGGATGCCTACACTAGGAAGTTGGATATTCTAGTGGAGCTTAATAAGATGTATGTGGAAGAAGAACTACACTGGCATCAATTCTCTAATGAGAGGTGGCTTCTGAAAGGAGACAATCACACTGGTTTCTTCCATAAAGTAGCCAATGGCCGTCGTAGGAAAAACTCCATGATCTCCCTGGAGTGTGGGTCCACTATTATTGAGGGCACTAAAAACCTTCTGGTCCATGCTACTGAATACTATAAATCCTTATTTGGTCCAGCTCCTGGCAATTTATGTCAGATAGATGCTGCTCTATGGTCTCAGGATGAGATGATTACTCCTGGTGACAATGAGGAATTAACTCGACCTTTTTCGTTAGAAGAAATCAAGAAAGCTTTGTTTAGCATGAATTCTAACTGTGCCCCTGGTCCAGATGATATTCCTGTAGAACTCTATCAACACTGCTGGGAGGTAGTAGCCCAAGACCTTCTATGCTATTTGATTGGTTTCATGATGGCAAGCTAGATGTACAACGACTTAACTATGGCATCATAACCTTGTTGCCTAAGTCAACTGATGCTAGTAGGATCCAACAATATAGACCCATTTGTCTATTGCGCTGCCCCTACAAACTACTTACAAAAGCCATGGATATTAGAGCTAGCAAATATGCACACAAGCTTTTTAGTATTCACCAGAATGCTTTTATTAAGGGGAGATACATAGTGGATGGAATCCTATCTCTCCATGAAATTTTGCATTATACTCATTTCAGAAGGCAGGTGGGAGTGGTTTTGAAACTTGACTTTGAAAAAGCATATGACAAAGTCAATTGGGACTTTTTGCTTGACTGTCATAGGAAACGTGGGTTTAATTCTAAGTGGTGTGGGTGGGTCTCGCAAATACTGAAGAATGGCACAGTTAGTGTCAAGATCAATGATGAAGTGGGACCTTACATCCAAAGTGCTAAGGGGGTGAGGCAGGGGGATCCTCACTCCCCTTTCCTGTTTAATATTGCGGTTGACTGTCTGACCAAAATGGTACTTACAGCACAAAAAATGGCCTCATTAAAGGTTTAGCTGCTGATCTTATTGAGAATGGGGTTTGCATCCTGCAATACGCGGATGACACAGTACTTTGTTTTGAGCATGATATTGACAAAGCTGTGAATATCAAGCTCTTGCTTTATCTCTTCAAACTTATGTCTGGGCTTAAGATCAATTTTGAGAAGAGTGAAATATTTAGTATCGGGGGGATAATGATCCTGATTTGGTGTATGCCAACATGTTTGGGTGTCAAGTGGGCACACTTCCCATGAAATATCTGGGAGTCCCTGTTACTTATTCTACCCTCAAGAATGCGGATCTAGATTTCCTTGACGGAAAAATGATCAAAAAACTTGATGCCTGGGTAGCATATGCAACATCTTCTGGAGCTAGACTAACGTTGCTAGGGTCCAGTTTGGATGGAATTCCCTCTTTCCTCATGTCAATGTTCCTTTTTAATAAGACCTTTATTGAGAAGCTGGATAAACATCGCAGACGTTTCTTTTGGAGGAGGAAAATAAGAAACATGGATACCATATGGTTAAGTGGACGAGGATATGTCGATCGAAAAGGATTGGGGGATTAGGGATTAAAGATCTTCATAAACAAAATATTGCCCTACTTGTTAAGTGGTGGTGGAAGTTAGAAACAAGTGATGGGCTATGGCAGCGTATTGTAAGAGCTAGATACTTCAGGAACAAAATAGTGGCTACCATTCGGAGCCGCTTTTCAGACTCTCCCTGCTGGAAAGCAATTATGAAGGTCAAGGATTCTTATATGGCAGGAAGAAAAGTTAAAATCGAAAGTGGAAACCTGGCTAGGGTCTGGTATGATCCGTGGGCTGAGAATATTGCGTTGAAAGATCACTTTCCTGATCTATTTGGTATTTGCCAGGAGCAGGAATGCACGGTTGCATCTTGGGCGACTAACAACTATGAGCTGGGCTTTAGACGTAGACTGGTTGGGGTGTTGGGTGAGCAGTGGGCTTGGATGGTTATGGAGGCTAAGAAACTGTCGTTGAATGACTCCCCAGATAGAATCTTGTGGGATTTTGATAGTAAAGGGAAGTTTACTACTAAATCCTTATATGTATGGTTGGAAAGAAATCTTTCAGGTCCTAACTATAGGATGGTATGGAAAGCACCTATTCCGCTGAAAATTAAGATTTTCCTTTGGCAGCTGTTTCAGAACGCAGTTCTCACTCGTGATAATATGCGCATTAGAAACTGGCCTGGAAATCCTGCGTGCTCCTTCTGTAATGAAGTCGAGACTGTTGGGGAACGTAGCAGAAATTCAAAATTTTCCTACGTGTCACCAAGATCTATCTATGGAGAGACCAGCAACGAGTAGAAAGAGAGTGCATCTACATACCCTTGTAGATCGCTAAGCGGAAGCGTTCAAGTGAACGGGGTTGATGGAGTCGTACTCGTCGTGATTCAAATCACCGATGATCCTAGTGCCGAACGGACGGCACCTCCGCGTTCAACACACGTACAGCCCGGTGACGTCTCCCACGCCTTGATCCAGCAAGGAGAGAGGGAGAGGTTGAGGAAGACTCCATCCAACAGCAGCACAACGGCGTGGTGGTGGTGGAGGAGCGTGGCAATCCAGCAGGGCTTCGCCAAGCACCATGGGAGAGGAGGAGTAGGAAGAGAGGTAGGGCTGTGCCAGAACTTCGTGTATAGCTCCCATGCGCCTCCCCACTATATATAGGGGTGGAGGGGCTGGTTTCTTGCCCTCCAAGTCCATTGGGGCGTTGGCCAAGGTGGGAGGAAAGAAATCTCATTATTTCCTTCCCCACCGATTGTTATCCCCCCTTTTTAGGGATCTTGATCTTATCCCTTCGGGATATGATCTTATTCCTTCTAAGGGGGGATCTTGGTGCGCCTTGACCAGGGGTGTGGGGCCTTGCCCCCACTACCCACGTCCATGTGGGCCCCCCATGCAGGTGGGCCCCACTCCGGAACCTTCTAGAACCTTCCCGGTACAATACCGAAAAATCCCGAACATTTTCCGGTGGCCAAAATAGGACTTCCCATATATAAATCTTTACCTCCGGACCATTCCGGAACTCCTCGTGACATCCGGGATCTCATCCGGGACTCCGAACAACATTCGGTAACCACATACAAACTTCCTTTATAACCCTAGCGTCATCGAACCTTAAGTGTGTAGACCCTACGGGTTCGGGAGACATGTAGACATGACCGAGACGTTCTCCGGTCAATAACCAACAGCGGGATCTGGATACCCATGATGGCTCCCACATGTTCCACGATGATCTCATCGGATGAACCACGATGTCAAGGACTTAATCAATCCCGTATTCAATTCCCTTTGTCTATCGGTATGTTACTTGCCCGAGATTCGATCGTCGGTAT
The DNA here is from genome assembly GCF_018294505.1 of Triticum aestivum. NCBI lineage: Eukaryota > Viridiplantae > Streptophyta > Magnoliopsida > Poales > Poaceae > Triticum > Triticum aestivum. The sequence continues at coordinate 625,505,052 of NC_057800.1, forward strand.
CCAATACCTTGTTCAATCTCGTTACCGGCAAGTCACTTTACTCGTTCCGTAACACATCATCCCGTGATCAACTCCTTGGTCACATTGCGCATATGATGATGTCCTACCGAGTGGGCCCAGAGATACCTCTCCGTTTACACGGAGTGACAAATCCCAGTCTCGATCCGCATAAAACAATAGATACTTTCGGAGATACCTGTAGTGCACCTTTATAGTCACCCAGTTACGTTGTGACGTTTGATACACCCAAAGCACTCCTACGGTATCCAGGAGTTACACGCTCTCATGGTCGAAGGAAGAGATACTTGACATTGGCAAAGCTCTAGCAAATGAACTACACGATCTTTTGTGCTAGTCTTAGGATTGGGTCTTGTCCATCACATCATTCTCCTAATGATGTGATCCCGTTATCAACGACATCCAATGTCCATAGCCAGGAAACCATGACTATCTGTTGATCACAACGAGCTAGTCAACTAGAGGCTCACTAGGGACATATTGTGGTCTATGTATTCACACGTGTATTACGATTTCCGGATAATACAGTTATAGCATGAATAAAAGACAATTATCATGAACAAGGAAATATAATAATAATACTTTTATTATTGCCTCTAGGGCATATTTCCAACAGTCTCCCACTTGCACTAGAGTCAATAATCTAGTTCACATCGACATGTGATTAACACTCACAGGTCACATCGCCATGTGACTAATACCCAAGAGTTTACTAGAGTTAGTAGTCTAGTTCACATCACTATGTGATTAACACTCAATGAGTTTTATGTTTGATCATGTTGCTTGTGAGAGAGGTTTTAGTCAACGGGTCTGAACCTTTCAGATCTGTGTGTGCTTTACAAATCTCTATGTCATCTTCTAGATGCAGCTACCACGCTCTATTTGGAGCTATTCCAAACAACTGTTCTACTTGGAGCTATTCTAAATTATTGCTCCATTATATGTATCCGGTCTCTCTACTCAGAGCTATCCGGATAGATGTCAAGCTTGCATCGTCGTAACCTTTACGACGAACTCTTTTACCACCTCCATAATCGAGAAAATTCCTTAGTCCACTAGTTACTAAGGATAACTTTGATCGCTGTCCTGTGAGCCATTCTTGGATCACTCTTGTACCCCTTGACTGACTCATGGCAAGGCACACTTCAGGTGCGGTACACAGCATAGCATACTGAAGAGCCTACGTCTTAAGCATAGGGGACGACCTTCGTCCTTTCTCTCTATTCTGCCGTGGTCGAGCTTTAAGTCTTAACTTCATACCTTACAACTCAGGCAAGAACTCCTTCTTTGACTGGTCCATCTTGAACACCTTCAAGATCATGTCAAGGTATGTGCTCATTTGAAAGTATTATTAAGCATTTTTATCTATCCTTATAGATCTTGATGCTCAATGTTCAAGTAGCTTAATCCAGGCTTTCCATTGAAAAACACTTTCAAAATAACCCTATATGCTTTCCAGAAATTCTACGTCATTTCTGATCAACAATATGTCAACAACATATACTCATCAGAAATTCTATAGTGCTCCCACTCACTTCTTTGGAAATACAAGTTTCTCATAAACTTTGTACAAACCCAAAATTTTTGATCATCATCAAAGCATACATTCCAACTCCGAGATGCTCACTCCAGTCCTTAGAAGGATTGCTGGAGCTTTGCATACTTATTAGCATCTTTCGGGATTGACAAAACCTTCCGGTTGTATCACATACAACCTTTCCTCATTAAAATCGTCGAGGAAACAATGTTTTGACATCCTATCTGCAAGATTTCATAAATAATGCAGTAATCGCTAATATAATTCCAACAGACTCTTAGCATCGCTACGAGTGAGAAAATCTCATCATAGTCAACTCCTTGAACTTGTCGGAAAACATCTTAACGACAAGTCGAGCTTTCTTAATGGTGACATTTACCATCATTGTCCGTCTTCCTTTTGAAATCCATCTGTACTCATTAGCCTTACGACCATCGAGCCGTTCTGCCAAAGTCTACACTTTGTTTTCATACATGGATCCTCTCTCGGATTTTATGGCCTCAAGCCATTTATCGGAATCCGGGCCCACCATCGCTTCTCCATAGCTCGTAGGTTCATTGTTGTCTAGCAACATGACCTTCAAGACAGGATTACGTACCACTCTGAAGTAGTACGCATCCTTGTCATCCTACGAGGTTTGGGAGTGACTTGATCCGAAGTTTCATGATCAATATCATAAGCTTCCACTTCAATTGGTGTAGGTGCCACAGGAACAACTCCCTGTGCCCTGTCACACACTAGTTGAAGAGACGGTTCAATAACCTCATCAAGTCTCCACCATCCTCCCACTCAATTCTTTCGAGAGAAACTTTTCCTCGAGAAAGGACCCGATTCTAGAAACAAACCATATTGCTTTCGGATCTGAATTAGGAGGTATACCCAACTGTTTTGGGTTTCCTATGAAGATGCATTTTATCCGCTTTGGGTTCGAGCTTATCAACCTGAAACTTTTTCATATAAGCGTCGCAGCCCCAAACTTTTAAGAAACGACAACTTAGGTTTCTCTAAACCATAATTCATACGGTGTCATTGTTGGAAATATGCCCTAGAGGCAATAATAAAAGTATTATTATTATATTTCCTTGTTCATGATAATTGTCTTTTATTCATGCTATAACTGTATTATCCGGAAATCGTAATACACGTGTGAATACATAGACCACAATATGTCCCTAGTGAGCCTCTAGTTGACTAGCTCGTTGTGATCAACAGATAGTCATGGTTTCCTGGCTATGGACATTGGATGTCATTGATAACGGGATCACATCATTAGGAGAATGATGTGATGGACAAGACCCAATCCTAAGCATAGCACAAAGATCGTGTAGTTCGTTTGCTAGAGCTTTGCCAATGTCAAGTATCTCTTCCTTAGACCATGAGATCGTGTAACTCCCTGATACCGTAAGAGTGCTTTGGGTGTACCAAACGTCACAACGTAACTGGGTGATTATAAAGGTGCACTACAGGTATCTCCGAAAGTGTCTGTTGGGTTGACACGGATCGAGACTGGGATTTGTCACTCCGTGTAAACGGAGAGGTATCTCTGGGCCCACTCGGTAGGACATCATCATATGTGCAATGTGACCAAGGAGTTGATCACGGGATGATGTGTTGCGGAACGAGTAAAGTGACTTGCCGGTAACGAGATTGAACAAGGTATTGGATACCGACGATCGAATCTCGGGCAAGTAAAATACCGCTAGACAAAGGGAATTGAATACGGGATTGATTAAGTCCTTGACATCGTGGTTCATCCAATGAGATCGTCGTGGAACATGTGGGAGCCATCATGGGTATCCAGATCCCGCTGTTGGTTATTGACCGGAGAACGGCTCGGTCATGTCTACATGTCTCCCGAACCCGTAGGGTCTACACACTTAAGGTTCGGTGACGCTAGGGTTATAAAGGAAGCTTGTATGTGGTTACCGAATGTTGTTCGGAGTCCCGGATGAGATCCCGGACGTCACGAGGAGTTCCAGAATGGTCCGGAGGTAAAGATTTATATATGGGAAGTCCTGTTTTGGTCACCGGAAAAGTTTCGGGCAATATCGGTATTGTACCGGGACCACCGGGAGGGTCCCGGGGGTCCACCAAGTGGGGCCACCAACCCCGGAGGGCTGCATGGGCCATGTGTGGGAGGGAACCAGCCCCAGGTGGGCTGGTGCGCCCCCCCACAAGGGGCCCAAGGCGCAGGGGAGAGTGGGAGGGGGCAAACCCTAGGGCAGATGGGCCCTAAGGCCCATGCTCCCTGCGCCTCCCTCTCCTCCCCCTCCTGGCCGCCGCCCCCTTTGCCATCTAGGGCTGGCCGCACCCCTTGGGGGTGGGAAACCCTAGAGGGGGGCGCAGCCCCCTCTCCCCCTATATATATTGAGGCATTGGGCTGCCTAGAAGACACGAGAATCTCTCCCTTATCCCTCTTGGTGCAGCCCTGCTTCTCCTCCTCCTCTCCCATGGTGCTTGGCGAAGCCCTGCGGGATTGCCACGCTCCTCCACCACCACCACGCCGTTGTGCTGCTGTTGGATGGAGTCTTCCTCAACCTCTTCCTCTCTCCTTGCTGGATCAAGGCGTGGGAGACGTCACCGGGCTGTACATGTGTTGAACGCGGAGGTGCCGTCCGTTCGGCACTAGGATCATCGGTGATCTGAATCACGACGAGTACGACTCCATCAACCCCGTTCACTTGAACGCTTCCGCTTAGCGATCTACAAGGGTATGTAGATGCACTCTCCTTCTACTCGTAGCTGGTTTCTCCATAGATAGATCTTGGTGATACGTAGGAAATTTTTTTGAATTTCTGCTACGTTCCCCAACAGTGGCATCATGAGCTAGGTCTATTGCGTAGATTCTTTGCACGAGTAGAACACAAAGTAGTTGTGGGCGTTGATGTTGTTCAATATGCTTACCGTTACTAGTCCAATCTTGTTTCGACGGTATTGTGGGATGAAGCGGCCCGGACCGACCTTACACGTACTCTTACGTGAGACAGGTTCCACCGATTGACATGCACTTGGTGCATAAGGTGGCTAGCGGGTGCCAGTCTCTCCCACTTTAGTCGGAACGGATTCGATGAAAAGGGTCCTTATGAAGGGTAAATAGCAATTGGCATATCACGTTGTGGTTTTGCGTAGGTAAGAAACGTTCTTGCTAGAAACCCATAGCAGCCACGTAAAACATGCAAACAACAATTAGAGGACGTCTAACTTGTTTTTGCAGGGTATGCTATGTGATGTGATATGACCAAGAATAATGTGATGAATGATATGTGATGTATGAGATTGATCATGTTCTTGTAATAGGAATCACGACTTGCATGTCGATGAGTATGACAACCGGCAGGAGCCATAGGAGTTGTCTTTATTTTTGTATGACCTGCGTGTCATTGAAGAACGCCATGTAACTTACTTTACTTTATTGCTAAACGCGTTAGTAATAGAAGTAGAAGTAGTCGTTGGCATGACAACTTCATGAAGACACGATGATGGAGATCATGATGGTGGAGATCATGGTGTCATGCCAGTGACAAGATGATCATGGAGCCCCGAAGATGGAGATCAATGGAGCTATATGATATTGGCCATATCATGTCACAACTATATAATTGCATGTGATGTTTATTATGTTTATGCATCTTGTTTACTTAGGACGACGGTAGTAAATAAGATGATCCCTTACAAAATTTCAAGAAGTGCTCTCCCCTAACTGTGCACCGTTGCTACAGTTCGTCGCTTCTAAGCACCACGTGATGATCGGGTGTGATGGATTCTTACGTTCACATACAACGGGTGTAAGACAGTTTTACACAGCGAAAACACTTAGGGTTAACTTGACGAGCCTAGCATGTGCAGACATGGCCTCGGAACACGGAGACCGAAAGGTCGAGCATGAGTCGTATAGCAGATACGATCAACATGAAGATGTTCACCGATGATGACTAGTCCGTCTCACGTGATGATCGGACACGGCCTAGTTGACTCGGATCATGTGATCACTTAGATGACCAAAGGGATGTCTATCTAAGTGGGAGTTCATAAGATGAACTTAATTATCTTGAACATAGTCAAAAGACCTTTTGCAAATTATGTCGTAGCTCGCGCTTTAGTTCTACTGTTTTAGATATGTTCCTAGAGAAAATATAGTTGAAAGTTGATAGTAGCAATTATGCGGACAGTAGAAAGCTTATGTCCTTAATGCACTGCTCAGTGTGCTGAACCCCAAACGTCGTTTGTGGATGTTTCGAACATCGAACATACACGTTTTGATAACTACGTGATAGTTCAGTTAAATGGTTTAAGTAGAGGCACCAAAGACGTTTTCGAAACGTCGCGGAACATATGAGATGTTTCGAGGGCTGAAATTGGGATTTCAGGCTCGTGCCCACGTCAAGAGGTATAAGACCTCCGACAATTTTCTTAGCCTACAAACTAAGGGAGAAAAGCTCAATCGTTGAGCTTGTGCTCAGATTGTCTGAGTGCAACAATCACTTGAATCGAGTGGGAGTTAATCTTCCAGATGAGATAGTGATGTTTCTCCAAAGTCATTGCCACCAAGCTGCAAGAGCTTCGTGATGAACTATAACATATCAGGGATAGATATGATGATCCTTGAGGTATTCGCGATGTTTGACACCGCGAAAGTAGAAATCAAGAAGGAGCATCAATTGTTGATGGTTGGTGAAACCACTAGTTTCAAGAAGGGCAAGGGAACAAAGGGATACTTCATGAAACGGCAATTCAGTTGCTGCTCTAGTGAAGAGACCCAAGGTTGAACCCAAACCCGAGACTAAGTGCTTCTGTAATAAGGGGAACAGCCACTGGAGCAGAATTACCCTAGATACTTGGTAGATGAGAAGGCTGGCAAAGTCGATAGAAGTATATTGGATATACATTATGTTAATGTGTACTTTACTAGTACTCCTAGTAGCACCAGGGTATTAGATACCGGTTCGGTTGCTAAGTGTTAGTAACTCGAAATAAAAGGCTACGGAATAAACGGAGACTAGCTAAAGGAGAGCTGACGATATGTGTTGGAAGTGTTTCCAAGTTTGATATAATCAAACATCGCACGCTCCCTCTACCATCAAGATTAGTATTAAACCTGAATGGTTTATTGAATCTCGATCGTAGTGATACACATTTTCATGCCAAAAGATATAAGATAGTAATGATAGTACCACTTACTTGTGGCACTGCCATGTAAGTCATAATGGTATAAAACGCATGAAGAAGCTCCATGTTGATGGATCTTTGGACTCACTCGTTTTGAAAAGTTTGAGACATGCGAACCATGTCTATTGGTGTATATGCATGAAGAAACTCCATGCAAATGGATCGTTTGGACTCACTTGATTTTGAATCACTTGAGATATGCAAATCATACCACATGGGCAAGATGACTGAAAAGCCTCGTTTTCAGTAAGATGGAACAAGATAGCAACTTGTTGGAAGTAACACATTTTGATGTGTGCAGTCCAATGAGTGCTGAGGCATGCAGTGAATATCGTTATGTTCTTACTTCACAGATGATTCGAGTAGATGTTGAGAATATTTACTTGATGAAACACAAGTCTGAATTATTGAATGGTTCAAATAATTTCAGAGTGAAGTAGAAGATCATTGTGACAAGAGGATAAAATGTCTATGATATGATCATAGAGATGAATATCTGAGTTACGAGTTTTGGCACACAATTAAGACATTGTGGAAATTGTTTCGCAATTAATACCGCCTGGAACACCATAGTGTGATGGTGTGTCCGAACATCATAACTGCACCCTATTGGATATGATGCATACCATGATGTCTCTTATCGAATTACCACTATCGTTCATGGGTTAGGCATTAGAGACAACCACATTCACTTTAAATAGGGCACCACGTAATTCCGATGAGATGACACCGTATGAATTATGGTTTAGAGAAACCTAAGTTGTCGTTTCTTAAAAGTTTGGGGCTGCGACGCTTATATGAAAAAGTTTCAGGTTGATAAGCTCAAACCCAAAGCGGATAAAATGCATCTTCATAGGAAACCCAAAACAGTTGGGTATACCTCCTAATTCAGATCCGAAAGCAATATGAATTGTTTCTTGAATCGGGTCCTTTCTCGAGGAAAAGTTTGTCTCAGAAAGTTGAGTGGGAGGATGGTGGAGACTTGATGAGGTTATTGAACCGTCACTACAACTAGTGTGTAGCAGGGCACAGGAAGTTGTTCCTGTGGCACCTACACCAATTGAAGTGGAAGCTTATGATAGTGATCATGAAGCTTCGGATCAAGTCACTAACGAACCTCGTAGGATGACAAGGATACGTACTACTTCAGAATGGTACAGTAATCCTGTCTTGGAAATCATGTTGCTAGACAACAATGAGCCTACGAGCTATGGAGAAGCGATGGTGGGCCCGGATTCCGATGAATGGCTTGAGGCCATAAAATCCGAAAACGGATCCATGGACTTTGGTAGACTTGCCCGATGATCGGCAAGCCATTAAGATAAATGGATCTTTAAGAAGAAGACGGACGTGGATGGTAATGTCACCATCTATGAAGCTCGACTTGTGGCGAAAAGTTTTTTCACAAGTTCAAGGAGTTGACTACGATGAGATTTTCTCATCCGTAGCGATGCTTAAGTCCGTCGGAATCATGTTAGCATTAGCTGCATTTATGAAATCTGGCAGACGGATGTCAAAACGAGTTTCCTTACCAACTTTCGTAAGGAAAGATTGTATGTGATACAATCAGAAAAGTTTTGTCGATCCTAAGGATGCTAAAAGGTATGCTAGCTCCAGCGATCCTTCTGAGGACTGGAGTAAGCATCTCGGAGTTGGAATGTATGCTTTGATGAGATGATCAAAGATTTTGGGTTTATACAAAGTTTATGAGAAACTGGTATTTCCAAAGAAGTGAGTGGGAGCACTATAGAATTTCTGATGAGTATATGTTGTTGACATATTGTTAATCAGAAATGACGTAGAATTTCTAGAAAGCATATAGGGTTATTTGAAAGGTGTTTTTCAATAGAAAACCTGGATTAAGCTACTTGAACATTGAGCATCAAGATCTATAAGGATAGATCAAAATGCTTAATAGTACTTTCAAATGAGCACATACCTTGACATGATCTTAAAGGTGTTCAAGATGGACCAGTCAAAGAAGGAGTTCTTGCCTGAGTTGTAAGGTACAAAGTTAAGACTTAAAGCTCGACCACGGCAGAATAGAGAGAAAGGACGAAGGTCGTCCCCTATGCTTAAGACGTAGGCTCTTCAGTATGCTATGATGTGTACCGCACCTGAAGTGTGCCTTGCCATGAGTCAGTCAAGGGGTACAAGAGTGATCCAAGAATGGCTCACGGGACAGCGGTCAAAGTTATCCTTAGTAACTAGTGGACTAAGGAATTTTCTCGGTTATGGAGGTGATAAAGAGTTCGTCGTAAAGGTTACGACGATGCAAGCTTGACGCCTATCCGGATAGCTCTGAGTAGAGAGACCGGATACATATAATGGAGCAATAATTTAGAATAGCTCCAAGTAGAACAGTTGTTTGGAATAGCTCCAAATAGAGCGTGGTAGCTGCATCTAGGAGATGACATAGAGATTTGTAAAGCACACACGGATCTGAAAGGTTCAGACCCGTTGACTAAAACCTCTCTCACAAGCAACATGATCAAACATAAAACTCATTGAGTGTTAATCACATAGTGATGTGAACTAGACTACTGACTCTAGTAAACTCTTGGGTATTAGTCACATGGTGATGTGACCTGTGAGTGTTAATCACATGGCGATGTGAACTAGATTATTGACTCTAGTGCAAGTGGGAGACTGTTGGAAATATGCCCTAGAGGCAATAATAAAAGTATTATTATTATATTTCCTTGTTCATGATAATTGTCTTTTATTCATGCTATAACTGTATTATCCGGAAATCGTAATACACGTGTGAATACATAGACCACAATATGTCCCTAGTGAGCCTCTAGTTGACTAGCTCATTGTGATCAACAGATAGTCATGGTTTCCTGGCTATGGACATTGGATGTCGTTGATAACGGGATCACATCATTAGGAGAATGATGTGATGGACAAGACCCAATCCTAAGCATAGCACAAAGATCGTGTAGTTCGTTTGCTAGAGCTTTGCCAATGTCAAGTATCTCTTCCTTAGACCATGAGATCGTGTAACTCCCTGATACCGTAAGAGTGCTTTGGGTGTACCAAACGTCACAACGTAACTGGGTGATTATAAAGGTGCACTACAGGTATCTCCGAAAGTGTCTGTTGGGTTGACACGGATCGAGACTGGGATTTGTCACTCCGTGTAAACGGAGAGGTATCTCTGGGCCCACTCGGTAGGACATCATCATATGCGCAATGTGACCAAGGAGTTGATCACGGGATGATGTGTTGCGGAACGAGTAAAGTGACTTGCCGGTAACGAGATTGAACAAGGTATTGGATACCGACGATCGAATCTCGGGCAAGTAAAATACCGCTAGACAAAGGGAATTGAATACGGGATTGATTAAGTCCTTGACATCGTGGTTCATCCGATGAGATCATCATGGAACATGTGGGAGCCATCATGGGTATCCAGATCCTGCTGTTGGTTATTGACCGGAGAATGTCTCAGTCATGTCTACATGTCTCCCGAACCCGTAGGGTCTACACACTTAAGGTTCGGTGACGCTAGGGTTATAAAGGAAGCTTGTATGTGGTTACCGAATGTTGTTCGGAGTCCCGGATGAGATCCCGGACGTCACGAGGAGTTCCGGAATGGTCCGGAGGTAAAGATTTATATATGGGAAGTCCTGTTTTGGTCACCGGAAAAGTTTCGGGCGATATCGGTATTGTACCGGGACCACCGGGAGGGTCCCGGGGGTCCACCAAGTGGGGCCACCAACCCCGGAGGGCTGCATGGGCCATGTGTGGGAGGGAACCAGCCCCAGGTGGGCTGGTGCGCCCCCCACAAGGGGCCCAAGGCGCAGGGGAGAGTGGGAGGGGGCAAACCCTAGGGCAGATGGGCCCTAAGGCCCATGCTCCCTGCACCTCCCTCTCCTCCCCCTCCTGGCCGCCGCCCCCTTTGCCATCTAGGGCTGGCCGCACCCCTTGGGGGTGGGAAACCCTAGAGGGGGGCGCAGCCCCCTCTCCCCCTATATATATTGAGGCATTGGGCTGCCTAGAAGACACGAGAATCTCTCCCTTCTCCCTCTTGGTGCAGCCCTGCTTCTCCTCCTCCTCTCCCATGGTGCTTGGCGAAGCCCTGCGGGATTGCCACGCTCCTCCACCACCACCACGCCGTTGTGCTGCTGTTGGATGGAGTCTTCCTCAACCTCTTCCTCTCTCCTTGCTGGATCAAGGCGTGGGAGACGTCACCGGGCTGTACGTGTGTTGAACGCGGAGGTGCCGTCCGTTCGGCACTAGGATCATCGGTGATCTGAATCACGACGAGTACGACTCCATCAACCCCGTTCACTTGAACTCTTCCGCTTAGCGATCTACAAGGGTATGTAGATGCACTCTCCTTCTACTCGTAGCTGGTTTCTCCATAGATAGATCTTGGTGATACGTAGGAAATTTTTTTGAATTTCTGCTACGTTCCCCAACAGTCATCTCATCGGAATTACGTGGTGCCCTATTTAAAGTGAATGTGGTTGTCTCTAATGCCTAACCCATGAACGATAGTGGTAATTCGATAAGAAACATCATGGTACGCACCATATCCAATAGGGTGCAACTATGATGTTCGGACACACCATCACATTATGGTGTTCCAGGCAGTATTAATTGCGAAACAATTTCCACAATGTCTTAATTGTGTGCCAAAACTCGTAACTCAGATATTCATCTCTATGATCATATCATAGACATTTTATCCTCTTGTCACAATGATCTGCTACTTCACTCTGAAATTACTTGAACCATTCAATAATTCAGACTTGTGTTTCATCAAGTAAATATACTCAACATTTACTCGAATCATCTGTGAAGTAAGAACATAATGATATTCACTGCATGCCTCAGCACTCATTCGACTGCACACATCAAAATGTGTTACTTCCAACAAGTTGCTATCTTGTTCCATCTTACTGAAAATGAGGCTTTTCAGTCATCTTGCCCATGTGGTATGATTTGCATATCTCAAGTGATTCAAAATCAAGTGAGTCCGAACGATCCATTTGCATGGAGTTTCTTCATGCATATACACCAATAGACATGGTTCGCATGTCTCAAACTTTTCAAAAACGAGTGAGTCCAAAGATCCATCAACATGGAGCTTCTTCATGCGTTTTATACCATTATGACTTACATGGCAGTGCCACAAGTAAGTGGTACTATCATTACTATCTTATATATTTTGGCATGAAAATGTGTATCACTACGACCGAGATTCAATAAACCATTCCTTTAGGTGCAAGACCATTGAAGGTATTATTCAAAAATAGAGTAACCATTATTCTCCTTAAATGAATAACCGTATTGCGATAGACATAATCCAATCATGTCTATGCTCAACGCAAACACCAATCTCGGTGGTAGAGGGAGCGTGCGATACTTGATCATATCAACCTTGGAAACACTTCCAACATATATCGTCAGGTCACCTTTAGCTAGTCTCCGTTTATCCCGTAGCTTTTATTTCGAGTTACTAACACTTAGCAACCGAACCGGTATCCAATACCCTGGTGCTACTAGGAGTACTAGTAAAGTACACATTAACATAATGTATATCCAATATACTTCTATCGACCTTGCCAGCCTTCTCATCTACCAAGTATCTAGGGTAATGCTGCTCCAGTGGTTGTTCCCCTTATTACAGAAGCACTTAGTCTCGGGTTTGGGTTCAACCTTGGGTTTCTTCACTAGAGCAGCAGCTGAATTGTCGTTTCATGAAGTATCCCTTTGTTCCCTTGCCCTTCTTGAAACTAGTGGTTTCACCAACCATCAACAATTGATGCTCCTTCTTGATTTCTACTTTCGCGGTGTCAAACATCATGAATATTTCAAGGATCATCATATCTATCCCTGATATGTTATAGTTAATCACGAAGCTCTAGCAGCTTGGTGGCAATGACTTTGGGGAAACATCACTATCTCATCTGGAGGATCAACTCCCACTCGATTCAAGTGATTGTTGTGCTCAGACAATCTGAGCACAAGCTCAACGATTGAGCTTTTCTCCCTTAGTTTGCAGGCTAAGAAAATCGTCGGAGGTCTTATACCTCTTGACGTGGGCACGAGCCTGAAATCCCAATTTCAGCCCTCGAAACATCTCATATGTTCCGCGACGTTTCGAAAACGTCTTTGGTGCCTCTACTTAAACCATTTAATTGAACTATCACGTAGTTATCAAAACGTGTATGTCCGATGTTCGCAACATCGACAAACGACGTTGGGGTTCAGCACACTGAGCGGTGCATTAAGGACATAAGCTTTCTACTGATCGCATAATCGCTACTATCAACTTTCAACTATATTTTCTCTAGGAACATATCTAAACAGTGGAACTAAAGCGCGAGCTTACGACATAATTTGCAAAAGGTCTTTTGACTATGTTCAGGATAATTAAGTTCATCTTATGAACTCCCACTTAGATAGACATCCCTCTGGTCATCTAAGTGATCACATGATCCGAGTCAACTAGGCCGTGTCCGATCATCACGTGAGACGGACTAGTCATCATCGGTGAACATCTTCATGTTGATCGTATCTACCATACGACTCATGCTCGACCTTTCGGTCTCCGTGTTCCGAGGCCATGTCTGCACATGCTAGGCTCGTCAAGTTAACCCTAAGTGTTTTCGCTGTGTAAAACTGTCTTACACCCGTTGTATGTGAACGTAAGAATCCATCACACCCGATCATCACGTGGTGCTTAGAAGCGACGAACTGTAGCAACGGTGCACAATTAGGGGAGAACACTTCTTGAAATTTTGTAAGGGATCATCTTATTTACTACCGTCGTCCTAAGCAAACAAGATGCATAAACATGATAAACATCACATGCAATCAAATAGTGACATGATATGGCCAATATCATTTTGCTCCTTTTGATCTTCATCTTCGGGGCTCCATGATCATCATCGTCACCGGCACGACACCATGATCTCCATCATCATGATCTCCATCATCGTGTCTTCATGAAGTTGTCACGCCAACGACTACTTCTACTTCTATGACTAACGCGTTTAGCAATAAAGTAAAGTAGTTTACATGGCGTTCTTCAATGACACGCAGGTCATACAATAAATAAAGACAACTCCTATGGCTCCTGCCGGTTGTCATACTCATCGACATGCAAGTCGTGAATCCTATTACAAGAACATGATCAATCTCATACATCACATATCATTCATCACATTCTTCTTGGCCATATCACATCACATAGCATACCCTGCAAAAACAAGTTAGACGTCCTCTAATTGTTGTTGCATGTTTTACGTGGCTGCTATGGGTTTCTAGCAAGAACGTTTCTTACCTACGCAAGACCACAACGTGATATGCCAATTTCTATTTACCCTTCATAAGGACCCTTTTCATCGAATTCGTTCCGACTAAAGTGGGAGAGACTGGCACCCGCTAGCCACCTTATGCACCAAGTGCATGTCAATCGGTGGAACCTGTCTCACGTAAGAGTACGTGTAAGGTCGGTCCGGGCCGCTTCATCCCACAATACCGTCGAAACAAGATTGGACTAGTAACGGTAAGCATATTGAACAACATCAACGCCCACAACTACTTTGTGTTCTACTCGTGCAAAGAATCTACGCAATAGACCTAGCTCATGATGCCACTGTTGGGGAACGTAGCAGAAATTCAAAATTTTCCTACGTGTCACCAAGATCTATCTATGGAGAGACCAGCAACGAGTAGAAAGAGAGTGCATCTACATACCCTTGTAGATCGCTAAGCGGAAGCGTTCAAGTGAACGGGGTTGATGGAGTCGTACTCGTCGTGATTCAAATCACCGATGATCCTAGTGCCGAACGGACGGCACCTCCGCGTTCAACACACGTACAGCTCGGTGACGTCTCCCACGCCTTGATCTAGCAAGGAGAGAGGGAGAGGTTGAGGAAGACTCCATCCAACAGCAGCACAACGGCGTGGTGGTGGTGGAGGAGCGTGGCAATCCAGCAGGGCTTCGCCAAGCACCATGGGAGAGGAGGAGTAGGAAGAGAGGTAGGGTTGTGCCAGAACTTCGTGTATAGCTCCCATGCGCCTCCCCACTATATATAGGGATGGAGGGGCTGGTTTCTTGCCCTCCAAGTCCATTGGGGCGTTGGCCAAGGTGGGAGGAAAGAAATCTCATTATTTCCTTCCCCACCGATTGTTATCCCCCCTTTTTAGGGATCTTGATCTTATCCCTTCGGGATATGATCTTATTCCTTCTAAGGGGGGATCTTGGTGCGCCTTGACCAGGGGTGTGGGGCCTTGCCCCCACTACCCACGTCCATGTGGGCCCCCCCCCATGCAGGTGGGCCCCACTCCGGAACCTTCTAGAACCTTCCTGGTACAATACCGAAAAATCCCGAACATTTTCCGGTGGCCAAAATAGGACTTCCCATATATAAATCTTTACCTCCGGACCATTCCGGAACTCCTCATGACGTCCGGGATCTCATCCGGGACTCCGAACAACATTCGGTAACCACATACAAACTTCCTTTATAACCCTAGCGTCATCGAACCTTAAGTGTGTAGACCCTACGGGTTCGGGAGACATGTAGACATGACCGAGACGTTCTCCGGTCAATAACCAACGGCGGGATCTGGATACCCATGATGGCTCCCACATGTTCCACGATGATCTCATCGGATGAACCACGGTGTCAAGGACTTAATCAATCCCGTATTCAATTCCCTTTGTCTATCGGTATGTTACTTGCCCGAGATTCGATCGTCGGTATCCAATACCTTGTTCAATCTCGTTACCGGCAAGTCACTTTACTCGTTCCATAACACATCATCCCGTGATCAACTTCTTGGTCACATTGCGCATATGATGATGTCCTACCGAGTGGGCCCAGAGATACCTCTCCGTTTACACGGAGTGACAAATCCCAGTCTCGATCCGCATAAAACAATAGATACTTTCGGAGATACCTGTAGTGCACCTTTATAGTCACCCAGTTACGTTGTGACGTTTGATACACCCAAAGCACTCCTACGGTATCCAGGAGTTACACGCTCTCATGGTCGAAGGAAGAGATACTTGACATTGGCAAAGCTCTAGCAAATGAACTACACGATCTTTTGTGCTAGTCTTAGGATTGGGTCTTGTCCATCACATCATTCTCCTAATGATGTGATCCCGTTATCAACGACATCCAATGTCCATAGCCAGGAAACCATGACTATCCGTTGATCACAACGAGCTAGTCAACTAGAGGCTCACTAGGGACATATTGTGGTCTATGTATTCACACGTGTATTACGATTTCCGGATAATACAGTTATAGCATGAATAAAAGACAATTATCATGAACAAGGAAATATAATAATAATACTTTTATTATTGCCTCTAGGGCATATTTCCAACAGAGACAGCAAATCATTTGTTCTTTACCTGTTCGCTTGCTCGGTCGGTTTGGGGGGTGTTGGGCATGACGGCCGGGGTTTCATGTTGCCCTCACTCTCTGTGGCAAAGCTTAACTTGGCTTTATAAGTTCTTTCCGGATGGGAAAAAGTTTTACATGATGATTATTGCTGCAATATGCTGGGGAATTTGGACCCTCCGCAATAAAGTCACATTTGATAATCATATTGTTCGTTCTCCTCTTGAGGCTATTTTCACTGCATGCTCGTTTTTGCTGTACTGGGCAGGTTTGCTAAAGGAAGAAGAAAGGGCGAAGCTCCAGGCTGGAGTGAAGAGGTTGGCTCACGCGGCTGCTGCGCTGGCGGACAGGTCCCTCCCTCGAGGCAGATCCCTTTTGGGTGACAGAGAAGGGATCCAGATTGGTTAGCAGTGCTCAGCGCTCGGTCCTTTTGCTTGCCGCCTCCCACTGGGGTTTGATGCCCGCTGGTTTTATGTCTTCTGGTTAAGGTTAGCCTAGTCGCAGATGTTGTTTAACTTGCCTCATCCTGGGATTTCCTCTCCTGTCGTTTTTGGGCTGCGGTTTGTGAGTGTCATCAGGTTTTCGTCCCATGGCGGGGTGGTCCGTTCCAGGATCATCCTGCGGTGGGTTTCCTGATGGTGCGCCAGCTCGCTCTCCCCTTTCAGCTTCATTTGATCTCAAAAAGTTTATATCTTTCATCCTGTTAGTTGTAGTGGTTTAGGCACTAAGAACATCTGGATACAGACTGATGTATTTCCGTTGATTGCGAAATTAATGGAAAGGGGTTGAGAGCCCGGTTGGAAAAAAATTCCATTTGGTATATTAATATAATTCCATTAGGAGTGCCAACGATCTAAATATTGCAGTCCCAGGACCCACATCCACTGCGGAGCTTAGTTGAAGCAAAACTGTGTTGTGGCTGCCCAGTTTTGCTTCAAAACAATGGGCCAAAGAAGAAAAATGGGTTGTGAGAGAAACAGACATGCACTCTCATTAAGTTTGGCCCGCCCAATTGTTGACTGTAGCTCCGCCACTGCCCACATCATCCCTCGCTCATCGAAAACCCGCATGCAAGGCCCATGAAAGGCACATGACTATCAAGTTTGCGCTCATACGACCAAAACAACTCAGGGTGTTGGATCGGCTCAGTCTCTTGGGGCGTGTTTAGTTGCAGTAGTGAACACTAGTTGCATTGCATACACATCTCAACCCAGCCTGACTCTGAAAAAACAGCCTCATATGCGACATCTGCAAGTTGTTTGGTTGCCTGCATATGGATTTCCTGCATTAGGGGATCAACTTTGGCACGTTATTTGGTTGCCCGCATTGTCTCGGCGCATACAACTACACGTTATTTGGTTGCCCACATGGGGTATGATTAAGAGCTAGCACTTGCACTTAGTACATAGGGTTAAGAGCTAGCAGAGGAAGGGGGAGAAGAAATGCAGTGTGCGCCGGACCATGGCGACTGCCGTGGAGAGTGACTGTGGCGCCGTGTCCGACGTGACGAGCACGAAGTCATGGGCGAGCGACCCCGCCGGTGAACTAGTTGGAGTGCTCGCGCAAAGACAGTGGACAGAGGAGGAGAAATGCAGTGCTCATGCAATGGCATCGTCAGCGTAGTAGGACGAGAGAGAGGAGCTGAGATGATCGACGCTGGAAATGACTCTAGTGTAGTAGGACGGGAAAGAGGAGGCCGGGAGGAGGCCAAGATGATCGACCCCGTCGGTGGCAGAGAACAGAGAAGAAGAACCCCGTCAGTGTGTGCGCCATGGCGGCTTAACTACAGTAGGATCATGGAGAGAAGGCCGAGATGAACGACGACAACGATGATGCTACCACAACAAGAAGTGAGAGAGGAGATCGAGAGAAACCACGCCGACTAGAGTAATAATTAAGCAGTGTCTTAAATCACAGCACACATATCCATATGTACAACCATGAGAAATATGTAGATCTTCTCGTCTACGATCGTCGAAACAGGGAACTTGCAACACGAATGTTGTGCATTACTGCGAGATTAGGCTGCAGGTCAAAGGAAATTTCTAGAGGTTGAAGAAGACACCATGTAAACACCTCGCATCCCTCCCATCTCCACTCGTGCAAGGGCCTGCTCGCTTGCGCTCGCCTCGGCCTGGCTCGCAAGAAACTGCCGATCTGACCGTTTCCAGCGAGCCAGGCCCAGAGGTGCTTTAAGAAGCGTGCGATGCAGGCCCAACAGTGAAACCAGACAACCAAATAGGTCTCTTCCTTCGCGCGCGGGCCTGGTTGGGCTCGATGCGGGCAACCAAACACGCCCTTGAAGGTGCTCATAGGGATAGCGTGTGTGTGCAAGCATTCATAGGGGTGAGTGTATGTGCATATGTATGAGCGTCTATATTTGTACTGTATTGAAAAAAACTCGAGTGTTGGATTATTTGCCCTATTTTATTTTGAGAAAACACGCATACTCATTCGATTGATCCCATTGTGTTGTTCGCCGCCTAGTGTGTGTGACATGTGCCCCGTGGCCCACGCATGCCGTTCCTCATCTTCTTAACGGTGGGGTGTCAATGGCTTCGCGATGTCATATGTGTTGCGAAGGGGCTTTGCAACATCGTCCATGTTGCAAAGGGGCTTCGGAACAAGTGGCGGCTGAGTGTTGCAAAGGGGTTTGTTGTGGATGCAACATAGGCCACGCCGCGGAGGTACGAAACGCTTCGGGTGAGCACAACAATGGCTCTTGTTGCGAACGCCCGAGCACAACATGAGTTAAATTGCAAGCGGCTGCAACAGAGATTGGACGACTGTCTTGCACGCCATCCAACTGTTGCCGAGGCGGCCGATCCGATCCGATAATCACCTGGCCGACGGCTAGCGTCGCATTTTTTGATGATTTGCTCTGTGTTATCTCAATGGACGGTGCCCCGCCCCACATGGAAGTTTCACAGGAGGGGGAGAAGGTGAGAGATAATCAAAGCGAGGACTAAAACGAAGCAAATGATTCAAAAATTCCACTCAGCGCGCCAGTGAGAAACCAGCATGAACGAGATTCCCGGCCGAACCGATCACAGATTCACGGTACACTCGACCCGTCTCGACGGCACCATGAGCTGCAGCACCAGCGGGCACTTGACCGACAGCGTGCTCGCCGAGGTCGTCACCACCCCGCCGTACCTGTACCGCACTTCCCCGTCGAGCCACAGGTCGACGGGGAAGGCCGCCGCCGTCAGGTCGTCGGCCGAGGTCCCTCCGAGCACGGCCCGCATCCTGTCCGCGCAGTTGGCGGCCTGGAACGACATCGGCAGGGCGACCCGGTCGAAGCTCCGGCCGCGGTAGATGCCCTCCGCGTGCAGCAGGTCGTAGTAGACGCCCACGCGCCTGTTGGGGTTGGTGATGATGAGGCCGGCGGTGAGGTTGAACGACATTACCGGCGAGGCCGCCGTCGAGTTCACGAGGAACCAGGACAGCGTCGCGGCGTCAACGGCCACCTGGACCTCGCTGGGGCGGTAGATGAGCCAGACGAGCAGCGCGACGACGCCGGCGCTGTAGCCGTAGGCGTGGATTTCCTGCGGCGGCTGCTGCATGGCTAGAGGCAGACGAGGCGACGTGGACACGAGTCGCACGAGGAACCGATGGATATATATATATATATATATATATATATATATATATATATATATATATATATAGCGGACGATCGTTGTATACTTGTATTTTCTTGACAGGAGAGGACGACGTTGTGGAAGGGTGATACGATGCTGTGGCGTTGTTTCAAGGCTAGATACAATGCCAGTGCAACACGTATGGCAAGAATCCGACGAGACCTTCAAGGCTCGTAGCTGCAGCACAGCTATTTCAAGTGCACGACGACAGGAGATGCCTAAGAAACTCCGGCAGCACGGACAAGAAGGACAGAGGGTACAACCGTGGAAATGCACGGCGAAGTCTAGCGCAACTACTTGGAAATTGATAAGAGTGAACGAAATGGAGCAACGACAAGTGATAGCATCAGGAATCCGAGTATGAGATGCAGCTACCTGTCCGGTGCTAAATTTTGCTGGCTGGATAATTAGTTTACACTGCTCCTGTGTGGGGTGACAAGAGTTGTCCACAAGGAGAACAGACTGACAGCAAACATGAAAACACATCCGCTCGAATCCGGGCGAGTGTGATAGACAGCTAAATAATAAATTGTGGATCTTCAATATGCATACCTTGGTATGCAGATTTAGCATTATTTTTTACATGTCTTATTTCTGTTTACAAGTCTGGGCTATTTACAGAATGTACCGTATACAGCTGGGAACCATTGAGACGCAAACTTGGGACTGATATACATATAGCACACGAAATGAGGGGGCGTGAGGTGGTCAAACTTTACACATTTGGATATTTCAGAACATAAATAAAAAAAGAAAAAGGTTAATTTTACGGGCACTCACGTTGAGCTGCGACTCGCTTCATCATTCATCATCCCTTGAAAACTTCTGGCCAGCCAGATAGCCGTTTCTCGCGGGGACACCTTCGCCTTCCCGAATGGCCTCAGAACCACCGCAAGCTCCTCCAGCCTGTTGTTTTCCAGCAGATCAGCAGAAAGCTCCAAGAGCCCTTCAAGAGCCTCGGATCGTTGCCTAAAGGACTTGACATCAAGCATTTCCTTTGCTGAGGTTGCCAGTATTTCCTTTGCTGGGGTCTCCAGAGAAGCAGAATTTACTTCTGGGATAGCGGGCAATTTTACAACATCTGAATTGGCCAGCTTCGGGCTGATAGTATTATCTTCTGAAATGTTGGGCTTCACGGCGGCAGAACCAACAAGTCCGGAAGGTATAAGACTTGGTGTGATGCTTCTGACATCCACTTCTTCTTTTATGACATCGCAAAGTTCGCCAACATCTGTGCTTTGGGCTTCCATTTCAGCACTACCTGTTACTGCCTGCTCATCGCTGACGCTGAAACTGCCGGGCCTTATGACATGTATAATGTCCTCAACTGGAGGGCCCAAATGAGGAACTGGTGATTTCTCTGATAACTGGTGGATAGAATTGGATCCTTTGTCTAGTGCAATGGTTTTTGTTGCTGAATCATCAGGAGCAATATATGGTACTGATGAGAGCAGTTCTTGTACTGTGAACTTATCCTCCTCACTCTGTACAGTGATAGTGGGAGTGCTCTGCACCGTCTTACTGCAGGGAATATCATCCTTGCAAATAAATTCTTGCACATTTGTATCAACAGATGGGTCCAAGGCTGAGCTTACACTACTATCATCATTACTAGCCATACTCTTCTGCAAATTGGTGGTGTTGAGCTCTGAGCTTGGTATATCAGTTTGATCATGCTTTTGTATGGCAGTGTCCAGGGTTGGGCATTTGCAAGATGAATCCAAGTGGGTTAATGAATCAGGTTCAGATGGTTCAGACTGCTTGATGCTGTCAGCGTAATCAATCTTGGAACTGGAGCAAACACTACTGACTTCTTTGGTTGCTATATCACTGGGTGGAGCACATTTCACCTGTGAATTGCCCAATTTCATTTGATTACCACCCAGGGGACTTGGAGGAGCCATTAGAACACCTGGAAGCTCAGTGAAAGCATTTTTTGGACTATGGACAGATCGAGAAGGGCTTTTTGCATGCTCTGTGGTAACCTTACTGTGAGCTCGTTTTGTCCCAGTGTGCTGTGGACTCTCTGCTCCCACTGGCCTACGGGGAGGGAAGCTAGGGCGTCTACTAAAACTGGGTAGAACCCTATTCTTGACCTTCCCTTCAGCGGCATCAACATCTTCAATTGTCTGCTTGGTAGGGTCTAGCTGCTGCGGCTCATCCGCTTTGATCTTAACTTTTGGAGAATGTTCAACAATTGGCGACTGCAGGACATGATCAGGAAAAAAAATTAGCAACAAAAAAAAGGTGATTCAGCACAAGAAAATGATTAATCCTCATTCCTCACCAAATACTTCAGGGGAGGAGATGCTTGTATGTGTTTCATAGTATCGCGGTTGACCTTTGCTGGTGCATATGGTGTCACTTCACTAGATTTTACACTGGAGGAAACACTGTTATGCTCTGAATCATCAGACAAGAGCTCTCTGTGACTAGGTGAATGTAGCTTTACACGGCTAGCTCTCAAAGGTGAGTTGTTTACCCTGAGCTTATTAGTCTCCTCTCTTAGAGTTGTTAGTATCTTCTTGATGATTTTTGGCTGCTTACTCCCGTATTTGGGACGCTGATCAACATGTATGGATTTAGGTGAGTCTTGTCTCTCCAGTTCAGGACTATCAATGTCCTTATGGCTTTTAAGATCACGTGGTGTTGAACATGTTTTAACTGACGCATCATCAGTAGCTTCAGCACCTTCAGTACCAATGGTGGTGTTGTTGGAACTTGTAGCTAGCCCTGATGTGTTTCTTTCACTTGATTGTATACTGTCCAAATCACTGCCAGTGCCAGAAATGCTGCTACATTGGCTCCCAGACATGCTCCTCCGACTGCTCCGTGAACTGGTAATGGATTTCCCTGGTGATCGCATGGGATGCGGTACAGCAGTAAACGCGCGGTGCTGATCAACATAAGGTTGCAGATATGGATTTTTCAGAATATCAGATGCCTGTTTACAAATAGTAATAAATAATGTCAGAATCGAGTAAATTTGGTAAACAGGTTTTGTAGTGAGATTTCTATGCGCATAGTAACTTACAGTAGGCCGGTGTTCAGGATTCTTCCTCAACATGCTTTTGATAAGCGTTTTCCTGCAACCAACAGCCAAAACGGGAACCTTTTAGCTAACATTGGACTAGGAAGCTCATCAGAATATGACAATAGAACAATGATGTTTTGTAATGGGATAAAAAGTGCTGCATTTTCCAGCAGACATCGCTTGACTTTGAAGAAGTTGAAAGACAACGTATCTAAAGATTAAATGGTAGGTTTAGAAAGGATAGAATAGTCCATAATATGACAACAACAAATATGACAATAGAAGACTGAAACTATTTTAAACAAGAATGTTAAGGAAAACCAGACTTCCATGCATGCCTACTATATATAGCATGAAGGTGCACTTACATAGATGGAGAGTAGCAAGTAGGTATAGGGCCAATGGAGGAGCGATTTATTTTGCTTATCAGTCCAGCCATATCCTGAAAGGAGCAAATTTAAGCACAGGTAAGCTTTTACAATTTCGAAACCAATAATGCCATCACAATGGTAAACTGTGTCCACTAGTATGAACATTTAAGAGAAACCAATCACGCCATCATAATGGTAAACTGTATTCACTAGTATGAACATTTAAGAGAAAAAATGGAACAGATACTGCAGTCCACAGTCCAGCAATTCGACAAAAATAACATGCAGGGAAACTAATAATCAGCATCATTTTTTCCAAAGAAATCTTGACTTTGATTTAGTTTAAGTAAACATGGATTTGCGTAAAAGAAAAATATTCATACTTAAGAGAGAGCACTAGACCTCTTCAAACATATTTTTGAAGGTCAACGAGACAAAAGATCTGCATCATTCACATAAATCCAGAAATGAATTTCCTGGATGGATCGTGGATAAGTATGTTCCAGTATGGTATGAATCTGGAAAAGAAACTCATCCTTCTCTTATAGCACAAAGTTAGACATGTGCATGAAAATTGCGCGCGTGCACACACACACACACACACACACAAAAGTCGATATTGCGAAGAGTTCTACACAGAATGAAGACATCAGTGCTTCTTAATTGTCGAGTGGTTTTCCTTAGCAAACTTCAATGAATGTAATAGAAGTGGAAGAAGAAATTATTCAATGGAGATGCAAATGCCACAACCTCTCAAATGGAAGGTGACGATGATCACTCTTTCCCTACTAAAAAAGAGGCTGGAAGCCATATGGTCCCTCTGTTTTTAAGGCGTCCCGCCTTGGACGCTTAGGCGACGCTTAGGCGATAAGGCGCCCCGCCAGCGCCTTACAAATATGCCCGCCTTAGGCGCTTAGGCGTCCGCCTTAGGCGCTTAGGCGTCGCCTAGGCGATAAGGCGCCCCCCCAGCGCCTTAGATCGCCTTACCGCCTTAAAAACATAGTATGGTCCTTACATTGGGTTCGTGACCATTTGTAATGCCACAAGAAAGTCCACTTGAGGTTTTCTATATCTTCCATTCTGTTTGTTGATAGCAACCTACATACTATTTCGAAGTGTTCTAGTAATCTTATCCTTCTATGGGCAGTCGGCAGGCACTTTCTAAATACAAGCTATGTAGCATTGATTACAAGGTATGTAAAATCCATGGAAATATAATTACTGTTAGGTAGGAGATCATAGTGATATAAGAACATGAGCTGATAAGAACTCACAAAAGCCTTGAAAGCAGGTCGATGAGCAGCCATCTCATACATACAACATCCTGTACAGACATATTCCAGTTAAAAACTAGGCTATATGACATTGATTTTTAGAAACAAGGTTTATAAATAAAGCCAAATGGCATAAATTTCCTAAAGTATCTCCATAAAAGTAGGTAGTTACCAAGAGACCATATGTCTGACTTGAATCCATAAGGAATGTCGGTAAGAAGCTCTGGGCACATGTAATTTGGTGTTCCAACAACCTAAGAAGGCATCATGCTAACATATAAGATTCAGGGAATAAAACAGAACATGATTAATCAGTATCTGTATCTGAGATAGAAGGATATCACAGAGAAGCTTACCGAAGATGTTAAATCGTCTGCCTTTAAGGTCTTAGCAAGGCCAAAATCCCCTGCAAGTAAACTAGAGACATTTAAACTCCAGCAATGAAACATTGCGGGGTGCAGACGTAATACAAGATAAGAGTTACTTGAGTCAATGTGAGGCACTAACCAAGACGGATGTCATGATCTTTTGTGAGAAATATGTTTGAGCACTGCAGAAAGGACAAGGACACGCTATATTACGGGTTGCTTGATGAAATAAATGACAGCATCATCATTCTTTGACACTTACCTTGAGGTCCCGGTGCAAAACATAGTTTGAATGCAAGTAGTCAACAGCTAGAGCCAATTGAGCAAACCATCTCAGCAGTTTCTGATGATTGTTCACAACAGTTAGCACACTTCTGGATATTGATTACCTAAAACATGAAACAAAAGGAGTTGAAAAAATCGTAATAACCTCTTCCGGGAAGTATGTCCCATTTGCCTTTTTCATCAGTTCAGCCCTACCAGAAAGAACACAGCAAAACAAAACAGAGTCAACAACCAAAACCAATCTCCCGGACTCCCACTACCTGTAAATTACACTCACATATCGCCACCTTCGCAGTATCCCGTCACGATGCAAACATAGCAACCCTGTCGTCACTCACACAGTAAGCCAGAGGAAAGATGTAACAATACAAAAGGCATATGCAGATGCATGTTCCTAGAGAACAAACCTTCTCAACCCATGCCTCCTTGAATTCAACAGTATAAGGATGTTGAAGGCGAGCAATAAGGGCCATCTGCAATTTTGCTTCCATCTGTCAGTTCAACAATACTAATCAATGAACTAATAAAGCCTAACAATTTCTCGTGCTTCACTAACCTCTTGATGAGCAGATTTGCGGCACCGCTCTGTCTGCCTTGCGAGCCGGATCTTCTTCAGCACATATCTGCAAACCAATCATATATCAACCACCTTCTTTAAGGGGAAACAAACTCTGTATTCTGTAACTAAATAGAAGAAGGCAATCTTCGCATCATACTTTTTCTTCTCGGTCTTGTGGTTGACCAGAATGGCGGCACCAAAGGCGCCGCGGCCAATCTGCTCCATGATCTCGTACTGATCCATCCGCGACTCCATGGTATTGGTGCCCAACATCTTGGACACAACTGCCACAGCAAAATTCAATCCCTAATACCCAAACCTTCCCATATCCTGTACACGACACGGTTCCGATCAGCTCCACGCCCTAGGCGATTTCTGCAAAAGCATACAAACAAGCATAAATCAGCCGAACATCAGCGCACGCCTTGCGCTCGAATTTGATCAAAACCCACCCCCTGTTCCATCCAATAGAATCCTGAACACCTACTTGTTTATTTACTTCAGACAAGAACAGTAAACTGTAGTCACATACAGTACTAATCATCTAGGCACACGAATCCGTGGCCGGAGTTTCGCGGCTGTACTTGGCACAGGAAAAAAGAGTAGAAAGCCATTTTCACGCGGAAAAGCGAGAAGTTGGGCAACTGTACTGCCGCGCGGTTGGCACCAACCGCCACTGGCCGGGACGGACGGGGACCTTACCGCGGCACGCTACGCCGGCATTGGCCGGCGCGGGCGGGGGCTGCTCCGGCCACGCCGCGGCCGCTCCCCGGACGGCTGGGCTCCGGTTCCGGCCGAATCCGCCGGCGGCGGGATAGGGCGGGGCGTGGCGGCGCCCCGTCTCGTCTCGTCGCCGACGCCTCTGCTGCTCTCCCGCGCCGGCCGCTCCCGCGGCCTCGGCTGCTATGCCGCCCCCTCCGGTTTGGGATTCTGATTACTGTTGCCTGTTGGCTTCGCTCTTGCCTCTCTCTCTCTCCTTGTTTAAATCGTCAAATGGGGGAAGTGGAGCGCCTGCTTATATGCGACGCCATGGCCGCCACTAGTGATTAGTAGTGAAGAGGGATTAACACTTAATTAGTAGTAGTAGATTATTTATGCTTATTTACGACAGTTTATATTGGTAGAGTGTAGTTGTACGCCTAATTTGCAACGTTTATTTATGTTTGTACTAATGATGACGATATAAGTAGTAGAGTAAGCGAATTAACCACTCTCGTCAGCATTAATTCCAAATATCCGTACCGATTTGACGGCCAAACCGAAAGCGGTTTCCGTCATCCCGCACCCAATTCTTCATTTCCACCAGATTTTTAAATCGTCGTCGTCAAATTATTATTTTTTTTTGCGGGAATCGTCGTCAAATTATGGTCTGGACTGGTAGACATCACGTAGTGGTGCAAATTAATTGGGGGACTGATATATATCATGAAGCATGATTAGATTTGGAGGTCACATCACGATGTGTTTCATGCCCGTGCCTGTGCCTGTGCCTGTGCCTGTGCACGATGATTTCATAAGTCCGCACGTCTCGCTTGCTACGTGCAGCCGAAGCGCCCATACATTTTCTGACGGTTTTCTCTCCTTTCTTTAGTTCCGCGTGCGTGTGAATGATGCTTTTTGGCTTCGCGGGAACGCTTCGGCGATCCAAAAGGAAAGGCGCCGATAAAACTTATCCTGTTGCGATCGAGCAAAAAAAGAGGAAGAGGGCCTATTAATGGCAAGATGATGGCGAGGTGATGGTTCAACGTCTGCGTCCTTGGTTGGTTGGTATGGTCGGTCCGCGGCACTGTGCCTTTAGAGCATCTCCAATAGGCGCCGGACGCGCCGCACATAAAAAACAGATTTGCCGTGCGCGTATCGTCTGATTTGGCACGGCGCGCAGCGCTGGCTCCAGCAGCCGCGCTAAAATGCAGCGCGTGCGCCGCTCCAGCAGCGCGCGACAACATTTTCGAAAGCATAAAAATAATAAAAAATTGCATAGATAAAAAATAAAGATAAATTGCATAGATAAAAAAACGATACAAAGGCATTTTACATCGGTGCAACTAGATAGATAGTTCGAAAACATAGATAGATAGAACTACGGTGCAACTAGATAAAACTACTACGGCATACTAGATAGAAACTACTCCAAATCGCAACCACCATCATCAACCTCATCGGTGTTGTCCGAAGTATCGAGCCAAATGTCGTCCCAACGTTCATCGTCTGATGTAAAGATCGACCTCCCACCTGCTGAAACGATGTCGCACTGCGCATTCGCCAATGCCTTCCGCCGACGCCGGTCCGCCCGCTCCGCGCAGCGCCTTGCCGTTCTCTCCGCCCAGTAGGCACGCTCGTCGGCAACGTCCTCCGGGCGGCGACGGCGCCACTCCGTCATGGCTCGCTCGTCCTCCTCGGCGATGAGGAGGCGGGGGCAGCGCCGAGCGTGGTCGGCACGGTCCATGTCGGTGATGAGACGCGGCGGAGGGGCGACGCGCTACGCCTGCTCGCGCGTGAAGACGTCCCGGAAGTTCATCTGCGTCCGGGGCCTATCTAACTGCCACGCTGCCGCGTCGTACACGCGGGCCGCCTCGTACGCGCTCCGGAACAACCCGAGGCCGAGCTGGACGTCGCCGGACCGGATCTCGGCGGAGTACCAGCCGTTGGGGTGCTCGCGGACGCCGCGGTAGCCCGACGAACCCCGGCGGCGCGGCGGCATGGTGGCGCGGTGGTGGCGCGGAAAGCGGCGAAGCGGCGAGGTTGCGAGGGGAGGGCGCGTGGCTGTGTCTGTGCGCGTGGCGAGCGCGGCATTTTATAGGCGCGCGCGAAGCGGCGCGCCAAATCTACCGCGCCGAGTGTCGCTTTCTCCCGCGCGCGCGCAAACGCTTTCCGTGCGCGGTAACTTCCCGCCACCGCTGGAGCGTGCGGAAACAGCCGGCGCGCTAAACCCAAATTTTACCGCGCGGGCGCGTCTTTTGCAGCACCTGTTGGAGATGCTCTTATATGATTCCAAACAATCTTTTGTTTCTGGCCATCAAATGAATCTAAAACAAGAATTTTGGGACGAAAGGGGAGTACACTTTTTTAGGACGTATAATCGAATGCATGGTGTGAAAGAATGCTCACTTAAAGCGGGCCTGTCTTAAGGTGTGTTTGGATTATGGCCAAACCAAAATCTTGGTCATGACTCAAAGATTGGTCTTTGTTTAGATGGTTGCCAATTTTTTGGCATGCCAATGAATTCTAGCCAATTCTAGTTTATTTTTCTTGTCAATGTTAGCTAAATCATGGGCAACTAAAACCTCAACCAAAATTTTGTATAGCCAATGCTTTGGTGGGGGCAACTTTGGGCACAAACCAAACACACCCTATCTAAAGTCGGGTGCCTCAAACCGACCTCGAACGTCTGGGCAGCCCGCTCGGTCATTGACCGGTCGAATATCTAATTCAGACGAGCGTCTCGAACGGTCCTCAAACATCCAGACTAACTGGCACCCCTCATATCCAGCCTAAAAACGGGGCGGATATGGGGGCGTCCGTCACGCTGGCCCACCCGACCCCACATATATTTTTCTTCATCCGTTCGTCGGACCAAACCCTAGCCACTTCATTTCACATCCAGATCCGTCGACCCCGAGGGTTTCCGGCATGGCGGGGCAGGGGATATGAGTCCTTCACATCCAGATCCGTCGACCCCGAACTCATCCCACATGACCCCGAGGAGGAGATGATCGTCCGGCTTGCATTCCACCGCTCCCGGGAGGGGGCTCGTGTGAGGCAGCGCTCGGACTCCTTCCGTCGGGAATTCATTGCATCCGTCCACATGGCGCATGGATCCGTCGCTAGGTGTGCCGTCGCTGCCTCACCGGAGGTGGTGCGGTCCGTCTGGCGTTCGTACGCGATGGTGGACATGCAACCCCTCTGTTGGCGCGCCGAGCAGCAGGACGCACCATGGAGGTCGTGCGACGAAAACATGGCACGACGTGCCTGCCATGCGAGGCAGCAGGCGAGGGAGACGTCGGCGAGACGGAGTCGCACTCTTCGGCACCCCGTATGGTGCAGCAATCCAAGCGTCACAACCGCATCATGGACGGATCCATCATCCATCATCGATCTGACGTCCATCGGCATCCAACGAGTTCCGGGCTCCATCGATAAAGAGTAGGGCATGGGAGACTGCGGCGCCTTGAGTCCCGTGAGCCGGCTCGTGTCCCATGCCCTACTCTACCTTGTCGGCGACCGGACCAACACTCTGGGGAGCGCAGGCGGCGGCCGCCCGACATGGGCACGGCGACCATACGAACTCCGCTTAACGATTGCTACGTTGCATGTAATAATATGAATTTGAGGTATCCAAATATGGAATTGCATTATTTAAGACGTGATCGGTATGTGTCCGCGGACATTTGAGTGGTCGGATTTGTCCGGATGTAGATGCTCTTAGGCTTGAATTTGAGTGCTTGTTTCTTTTATTTTAATGTAGTTTCTCGAAACAGGCTTTTGCCCCACTTTATAGATAAAGCAGTAACCGAACAAAGTACACGGCCAAACGATACAAGGTGAAGAGGAAGCACTCTTACGAAGCAGATCCCAAGATATCGGATCACGCAAGAAACTACACTACCGAAGGATAACACAGGGAAGTCTAGATACAACACCACGCTACGCTCCTTTAGATGCAACTCAATAGTGTTTTGTTTATGGCAAGTCAAATCGGACGCACTGATAGGGCTAGTGGGACGTACGTAGTGGTGTGTCGGCAACGCCAGCGCATTGCATAATCAGTAGAGAATCGTATATTGCAGCTCAAAGGTAACCCCAACATTTTATTCTTCTTTTCCCCGTATTGCTCCAAAGTCCAAACTCCAAAGCATAGCCAAAACAGAGCTTCGGCAGATGTAAATATGCACCAGTTCAAAAGCTTCGTGGCAAATGGAAAACTATTGCCTACTTGTATAACTCAGCAGTTTTTGACTGCCTTCTCTCTCTTTTTTTCAGAACAAAAACCCTGTGCCTTCTCGCAAGAGAACAGTGGGAATCAATGGGGCTTAGGTAAACCTGGTTGAGTTAGGTTGAGGCTAATGCACCACCTTTCTTAATCATCATCTGTCCAACAGGTTAGCGAGCAGTACTGGCCGTAGGACCAGTCTTGCTAATGGCAACTGCTGCTGATGGATGGCTCTCCTCCATACGTCTGCCGTCTGCCGTCTGCGCCACACCGACACCCGAGCTTGAATTCATTCGAGGTGGTAGCGATCGAGAACAAGAGCACGGGAATACGCCATGATTTTGTCCCTTGGCTTCTTGTTCTTGACCACGTTCAGAGTTCACATCACATGATTGAATACTGTAGATGTAGTTACTGCTCCTGACGCTCTGGGATTAAATTTCCATGGACGACGAGCGTGATGTCCATTCAATGGAGAAGAAGGGTCGTCAGCATAGTAATGGCAACAGAAGTACTCCCTTCGTTTCTTTTTAGTCTGTATATAAGATTTGATCAAAGTCAAGCTTTGTAAAGTTTGACCAACTTTGTTGCAAAAGATATCAACATCTACAGTACTAAAGTTATATGGTATGAAAATTAATTTCATGATGCATCTAACAATATTAATTTCATATTATGAATATTTTTTTCTATAAACCGAGTCAAAGTTTGACTTTGACCAAATCTTATACATAGTCTAAAAAGAAATAGAGAGAGTAGCTCAGCTGCTTCACCGGCCGTGTAGCTCTCGAGCTCTCCACCTAAGTTGATGACAAGTGGGACCCGGTGGCCAGGGGCAGGTGTGGCAGGTTGTCCATCGGTTTAAGTCCAAGATAACCTGTCATGGTAGTTTTTTTTTCCGGGTATGGTAGGTTTTTAGCTGCACTCTTTACTTCCCATGGCAAAACCAAAAGACATGACTCCTCCATTGCCCAGTGCCGGTAGATCAGGACCATTACGCCATTACCTCCATGTTAAACAAAAATGGCACTATCCACCAGTGATCATGTTGTCATGGCAGATTTTATTTGTCACAAAGTGTGCCCATGAACGTTGTGCTGAACCTAAACAATGGTCGACGTTGAAGACATACACAATCATGGCACCAGAAAAGTTTTTTCTAGTCCTCGGAGTCATCATGGCCGTAGGTCTCCGGACACCACAGGTTCAGTGCCCGCCTGCCCGGCGCCTCTTCCCTCCAAACCGAAAAGCTGAGGCCCTTGATGATGATAAGAGTGCCTCTGGTACTACTTAAGCATCTAGCACCATGATCTTAGTTACACTTTCGCTTCGGTAGACCCCCTTCAACACAAGGACGGCTAAGATTGTCCCATACCCCTTCATAACGGAGGGCACGATGGGCAAAAATCAAAAAAGAGGCCGCCCGCCTGCCGTCCCGCTCGTAATGTATACGTATACGTGTACGCTTTTGTTTTTTTCAGCCGGGTCGTCCCGCCAGCGCGCCCACCCCCGCACGCCCACGTCCAGTAATTACGCGCGGACAGGCGCATGCATGCATGCATGGCGCGGTTACGGGCCCCGCTACCGAATGCTGCGCTGCGGCCTGCCCCCGCTTCCGGCTCGGCCTGCGGCGCCCGCTTCCACCTCGCTTCGGCCGCCCTCGCTTCCGCCTCGCTTCGGCCTCCCCCGCTTCCCCCTCGGCCTGCGGCGCCCGCTTCCGCCTCGGCCTGCGGCGCCGCTTCCGCCTCGGCCTGCGCCGCCCGCTGCCGCCTCGCCTCGCGTTGGCCGCCCCCGCTGAGGCGCTGCCGCCTGCCCTCCGCCCCCGCTGCCGCCTCGCCTGCCCCCGACCCGCGCCCGACGAGTCTCTCCCTCCCATAAATCCGCCCCCGACCCGCGCGCTAGCCTCACATAAACCGCTCGGCTCCGCATCTCCTCTTAGAGACCGTCCCTGATCCCGCTTTCTCCGATCGATCTCCGGCGCGGCGGCTCTCTCCGGCGCGATGCCTCGTGGACGCGGATGCTTCGGCCGGCGTTGGTTCGGCTGGGGAGGCGGCAGTGGAGACGCAGGGAGCAGTCGCCGGGCGGTTGGCGATGGTGGACGCGGCGGCAGCGGTGGTGGACGCGTCGGCAGCGGTGGTCGACGCGGCGCCGCGCCGGGCGGTATGTGGCCCTCTAGCCTCACCGGGCCGCAGACCGTGGATATCTACCGGCACGGCATCCCCGTGCCGCCGTCGTGTCGCCTAGCACACGGCTGGCACGTGACGAGCGAAGGCTATGCCACGCCTGGGCCGGCACAACCCGGTCCGTGGAACCCCGAAGGTCGCCTCAACTTTTGGCAAGGCCGCGACTTCGACACCGTCGTCAGCTTCTACAAGTCTCGGGGCATCCGCGCGGACGCTCCAAACGCGCCCCTCGCGCCACCCGCCGCCCCGGTTGTGCAGGCCCGTGCCGGTCGGCGCGCTCGCGCAGGCGCTCCGGCCGCTCCCGCCGCTCCAGCGGCCGCCCCTGAGTTTCACATCCCGCCAGAACTGGCGGCGATGCAAGAGGAGGGCGACCCATTGGAGTCGCCGGGTTTGATCCGCGCGATCCGAAACTCCACGTCGGAGACCGGTTGGATGCCGCCGGAGGATGTTGTTGACCCGAGGGACCCGGCAGACGAGCCGGGATACTGGCAGGCGATCAGGGAGTCGACCGATACACTAGCGCAGCAGTCATCTACCGTGGAAGAATTTTTCGGATACTTGGGCAGTTCCGATGACTCAGACGGCGGTGAAGACGGCGGGCAGACAGTAGTGGTTGATCTTGTGAGTAGCGAGGAGGAGTAGTTAGATTTGTTTTAGTGTTAATCTTTTTTCATGTAAAATTTCGTTTGAATGTAAAATATCCTAAATATGAACGAAATTATGTTGCTTTAACGAGTAATGGAATGGTTGCATAATGTATCAGTTATTGATATTGTTTTTATTTCCATTGATATTGTAAAAAAGGTGAAGTAAACACATAGAATTCCGGCAAAAAAATTAAGCAACATAAAAAAAACACCGAACCACCAATGCTGAGCCGGCATGAGACAATAACACGGACGGGTGCATTTTTTCACCACGTCGGTCAACCCAGGTAGTATAACACATACAATGGCATCATCATCATCATGAAACGACAACAAACAAAATAAACAAAATTTTGAAACTGCAGACTATTGCACCAAAGTTCGTTGCTCGTTGCACTAGGGGTACGTGGGTGCTGTCGAGGGTGATGCCAATGTGGGAAAAAGTTTCGTTCCATTTGGCGGAGTCAAAGAAAAAAAGTAGTCGGGAACCCCCCTCTGGTAGACCGAAAAGAAGCTCGTTGTACTGGGGGTACGTGATCGCATGCATGCAATTGCACCAAAGTGGACGGACATGCGGGCACGGCCTACGTAGGGCCCCATGCAAGGTTGGAACGAAAACGGACACAAAACAAACGTTGCGTCACGTCCGGCCAGTGTTTTACGATATTTTCACGGGGAAAATCCTAGGAAATGCATCGAGCGTCGGAAAAATATGCAAACTGGCGTGGGTGCTGTCAAGGGTGATGCCAACATGTGGAAAAAGTTTCGTGCCATTTGGCGGAGTCAAAGAAAAAAAGTAGTCGGGAACCCCCCCTCCGGTAGACCGAAAAGAAGCTCGTTGCACTGGGGGTACGTGATCGCATGCATGCAATTGCACCAAAGTGGGTGGACATGCGGGCACGGCCTACGTAGGGCCCCACGCAAGGTTGGAACGAAAACGGACACAAAACAAACGTTGCGTCACGTCCAGCCAGTGTTTTACGGCATTTTCACGGGGGAAATTCTAGGAAATGCATCGAGCGTAGGAAAAATATGCAAACTGGCGTGGGTGCTGTCGAGGGTGATGCCAACGTGTGGAAAAAGTTTCGTGCCATTTGGCGGAGTCAAAGAAAAAAAGTAGTCGGGAACCCCCCTCCGGTAGACCGAAAAGAAGCTCGTTGCACTGGGGATACGTGATCGCATGCATGCAATTGCACCAAAGTGGGCGGACATGCGGGCACGGCCTACGTAGGGCCCCACGCAAGGTTGGAACGAAAACGGACACAAAACAAACGTTGCGTCACGTCCGGCCAGTGTTTTACGGCATTTTCACGGGGAAAATCCTAGGAAATGCATCGAGCATCGGAAAAATATGCAAACTAGCGTGGGTGCTGTCGAGGGTGATGCCAACGTGTAGAAAAAGTTTCGTGCCATTTGGCGGAGTCAAAGAAAAAAAGTAGTCGGGAACCCCTCCTCCGATAGACCGAAAAGAAGCTCGTTGCACTGGGGGTACGTGATCGCATGCATGCAATTGCACCAAAGTGGGAGGACATGCGGGCACGACCTACGTAGGGCCCCACGCAAGGTTGGAACGAAAACGGACACAAAACAAACGTTGCGTCGCGTCCGGCCAGTGTTTTACGGCATTTTCACGGGGAAAATCCTAGGAAATGCATCGAGCGTCGGAAAATATGCAAACTGGCGTGGGTGCTGTCGAGGGTGATGCCAACGTGCGGAAAAAGTTTCGTGCCATTTGGCGGAGTCCAAAAAGAATTATCTATCAATCAATGTATTTTCGATAATGGTTGTTTTAAAAAACAGACGCAACTAATGATTTGGAAAAAAACTAATGAATGGGTTCTTACAAAAAAATGGATAAGCCCGCGTACATGCATATCCATCGGGGGTCAAAGGCCCTCCACGCCTCCACGATCTCCAGTCCACGCCGCCTCCACGCCTCCACGAGCGCCTCTCGCGACGCCATCTAGGGCAAACGCAGCCCCCGACGCCACCTCACACCGCCTCCACGATCGCCTCCCCCGACATCATCTGCGGCCGACGCCGCCCCCGACGCCGCCTCACGCCGCCTTAACGATCGCCTCCCCCGACGCCATCTGCGGCCGCCGCCGCCCCCGACGCCAAGTCACGCCGACGCCGCCCCAACGCCCGCGACGGCCCTGAGGCCATCTGGCACCGACGCCAGCTCACGCCGACGCACCACAGAGCGACTGTCCCAACACGATCTGCCCCGACGCCGTCACCCCCGTTGCCACGATCTAAGTACTGCGTAAATACATGCATGCATGAGTGGCTGATACATGCACTGTATATACCATAGTGTTTCTTAGTTCTGTGAAAACCACCTAAGTGTTTGGCTACAGTGTAGTTTTGCTATAGTTTTGGTCATAATTATGCATGCATGACAGCTGATTCTAATTCAGTTTTTCTAGGTATATACAGCAGAAAAACCATGGTATAAAAAATAGTATGGCATCTTAAACCACACGTACCAAAGATTTACAGAAAAACCATGGTACCAAAAATAGTATGGTACCTGTTCTAGTCCAAACACCTCAAAGTATTACATACCAAAGATTTTTTTCAGAAATCATAGTGTTTCTAAAAAAACTTTCAAATTATTTACAGGTTCTAGCGCCGATAAATGAAGTGTCAGACGGGTCTAGCGCCGATAAATCTGAGGAATTTAGTATGGATAGTCTGAACACCCGTATTAAAAATGCGAAAGAAAATGGCACTAAGGAGAATGATGGGAATGAGAATGATGAAAAGGAGAATGATGGGAAGGAGAATGATGGGAAGGAGAATGATGGGAAACGCAAGAGGAAACGGTCAAAATATTGTCTTTCACCTTTTCTTCAGAACGGTGAACGTAAACGTGCAAAGAAAAGTAAGTGCTAGGTAATTTATTCTTGCATGCACACTTTATTAACTCATTGTTTCTTACTATTTTAGGTCTATTTGGTATAAGAGCTGCTATGATTAGTACTGATTACATTAATGAGGATCACATAGAGGCCGCGAAGGTTTATATCCGGACACTGGCAGAGTCGGAGAAGCTTTGCAGAAAAACTGTTGTGCACATGACGGGAATTGGTGGGGAAACATGTACACCTGATATGCTTGAAGCCATCATTTCAAAAAAGTGGTTGCATGACGGTGTAAGTATTAGCACTAAGTTATTAAGTTGTACATGTCATTTACATAAATTATCTAATAGGCGTATTGCTGTTATGTTATTTTGTAGGTCATCAATAGTTATTGCAACCATATGCAGACCCATAATCCTTGTGCTGACCGTCACATATTATCATCTTGGGTGTCCCACTGGCTTATTCTTCGTGGTGATGGAAAGGTTAACAACTCTAAGAGGCATTTTATGGATCATTTCACAAACCAAACTAAAATGGTGTCTAGAGTTACTGAAGAGTATTTCATCAAAGATAAGGTACTTCAATTTAGTATGATCATTCGTAGTACATCTGTGTGTACACCAACATGAATAAACTTTGTTGTAGGCATACATGTGGACGAAAGTCATTGAATAACAGTTCTTATGTACAACAAGAAAAAAGAGTTTCAAGTTTTAAACTCTACTGGTAAATGCAACAAAAGAGTTCTTGCAAAGATTGCTAAGCTGGTAAGCTTACAACGATACATAAAACAATATATAGTTATTTGAAACGTACTTCATATGGATTTTTCAATTTTTATTTTAGAGGACAGAAATAGCTAATGATACAAACGAGGTGAATGCTCTTATTGGAACCAAACATCCTGACGTATCTTCCTGGCCAATAAGGGAGTACGATATGCCATCACAAACAGACGGGTATGTTGCAAATGTTGAATTAGTATGTACTTGTATGATCCATCAATAATTGACTTGTGGTTTCTTGCAGAGTCTCTTGTGGTCTTTTCGTGGTGAAATGCGTTCAAAGCTGGGACGGAGATGATTGGACATTTGAGTTCGATCAAGATGAGGTTAATGCTTCAAGGGGACGCATTCTAGCTGAAATACTTTTTTCAGAATGCAACACGAAGGAAGTAGTGAAAGAGAAGATCCTCAAGATCATGGAGAAGAAATGAGTCGGAGGACGGGGTGTTGGCTATTATCTCCACTAAATAAACGTGCCGTTGTCGGTACTTGATACAATTTTCATATTAAGACATCATCTCTATATTGTAATGTGGCATGGTTTAGCATGTTCCGCAACTAAATAAATGTGCCGTGGTCGGTATTTGCTACAATATCTATTTTTCAATGTCACTTTTATTTGCATCATTGTCGGTGACACTCTTATTTGCATCATTGTGGGTGATGATATTTTTTAAAATGAGTATATTTGTTCTGCACTTTCGTAAAAGTAAAATAATATTTTTTTAAAATATTCAGAAAAAAAATGCCCAACCACCGCAGCCGGGCCCATAGTGGGGAACAGATCATACCCAAATCAAGCCCAAAGGGGGCGACTCGGGCGGCTGATAGAGCCCACTAATGGGCCCGGCAACGGGGTCCAACAGGGCTGCGGGCATGTATAAGAGAGGAGCTCGGTGGAGGGGGCGGAGGCAGCTATTTAAGCCGCTCCTCGCGCCACCCGGCTTCCGAGGTGGGACTAAAAATGGCGTCCACATCGCGCCCCACACTGCACGTGGTCGCCGCAAGGCTCAGGAGGCCTATTGTCTCGGGTCGGCCCAGTTCAGCCCAATGAAGGCACGCCGCCACTCGGCCCCTCCCCCGGCCCACGCCCACTCCCCTCCCTCAGTGCACGCGGCCGCCGCAGGGCTCATGAGGCCGTTTTCGGCGCTGTCACCGGCCGGCCCAGTTCGTCCCATAGAGGCAGGGCGCCACTCGCCCCCTCCCACGGCCCACGCCCACTCCCCTCCCCCGCGCGCTGCCGAACTCACGCCAGTTTAGTCCCACCTCGGAAGCGGAGGGGCGCGAGGAGCGACTTAAATAGCTGCCTCCGCCCCCTCTTTCGAACTCCTCTCATATCACACTGCCCGCAGCCCCGTTGGACCCCGTTGCCGGGCCCATTAGTGGGCTCTATCAGCCGCCCGAGTCGCCCCTTTCGGGCTTGATTTGGGTGTATGATTTGTTCCCCACTACGGGCCCGGCTGCGGTGGTTGGGCATATTTTTTTTCTGGCAGTACAAATAAACAGAATTTCGAAACAGTACAAATAAACAGAATTTCCAAACAGTACAAATAAACAGAATTTCGAAACAGTACAAATAAACAGAATTTCGAAACTTCATATAGAAACAGTACAAATCATCACGTAACAGTACAAATCAAGTTTTCTGGCACACATGTGCGAATAAAAATAGCATAGGTTATTCAGACATAATAGTACAAATCATCACGTAACAGTACAAATCAAGTTTTCTGGCACACACGTGCGAATAAAAATAGCGTTATTCAGACATGGCTCGTGCAATCACTTTTATTCTTCCTACAAACCAAGCTGCGTCTTTACGCCCAGTTCCTGAACAAAACATAAAGAAATGGATGAGCAAATATAGTTGGTAAAATCAAAGTAGCAACATAACAAAAATAAAAAGGTTGCAACTCACTTCTCGTTCTTACTGCATGTAGCCTTGTTATGACCTAGGAGACCACACAGACTGCACAAAGGACCACTTTTCTTCTCTGTAAAATCTTTTGGCCTACCATTCTTTGTAACGTCGGGGCCCCCCTTCGATCGCCCCTTCTTAGGTGCACCCTTCGTTGAAACTTTTTGAGGATCACCAATACCAGGCTCAACTTGTTGCGCCTGACTTGCCTCCTTCTTCAGCATAGCATACCTTCTACTTCCTATAAGTTCCTCCTCTGAAATCTTTTTCTGCGCTATTATGTTGTCCAGACACTTCATCAACTCGTCGTACAAGAAGGGATCATTTGGTGCAACATGAGCAACTTCTGCGGTTTTAATGGTTATTGCACTATACCGTTCTCTCTCCAATGGCCCTGACCAACCCCATCCAAACATAGCACTCTTCCGCTGCACAGGCAACCCATCTCTCGCATGTTTGGACAACCGATGCATGACACAACACTTTGGTATTTCGGTTAAGTTCAGATGATGGAGAACAAACAAAATGTGTTTGCATGGCAGCCCTTTCCGAACCATCCTAAGACAACTGCATGTAATAGTTTGTTCTGAGTTACCTGGTTCATAAACAACATTGTACCTGAACTTGTGGTTATCCTTCCATGTCACCATGAATGTTTGACGCCCAATTCCCACAAGCGTCTCAAATATCTCCAGCTGACCCATCTTATGCAAATCATCTTGCAGGATGTAGAAATTAGCAGGTGTGAATACTTTGGCGGCATGCTCCTCAAGGGCCTTATATTCAGTAACCGACGGTGGTTCCTTCTGGAATGCCTCGCAGTCATCGTACGCCTCGTTCTCACGCAGGCGAACTATACAATTCTCATAATGCACCACCAAATCAACAATTGTCATTCCGTAGTCCAGGTGAAGGTGAAGGCAGGAGTTGAGGCTTTCACTCCTCTGGTTACTTCGCATACCAAGGAAAAAACCATCGGAAAGATATGAAGCTGCCCAAAGTCTCCTCTTCCTGTACATCCTGTCAAGCCACTCTTCGGTTCTATCCGTCTTCCACTTATCATAGAAAGCTTTCCATCTCTGCTCAAAGTTCGCTTGAGAGGTGGCATAGTATAGGAGCGATCTGAACTCATCCAGTGACTTGTAATGCAGGTGCCTTTGCATATTTTTCTCGATATGCCAGGAGCAAAGACGATGGAAAACATCTGAAAGGACAGTCCGAATAGCCCGGATCATTGCAGCGTCACCGTCTGTGATTATTGACTTTGGCTTCACCTGACAGTTTGCCTTCATAAATGTCTGCAGCAGCCACACGTATGTCCCTTCCGTCTCGTCAGCAATGATGGCACAACCAAACACTGTGGTGCAACGGTGGTTGTTAACTCCGACAAAGGGGACGAACGGCATACCGTATCTGTTCATCTTATACGTGCTATCAAACACGACCACATCTCCGTAGTCCTGATAGTCCCTCCGCGACTGTGCATCGCACCAGAACATACTCTTCAATCGCCCTTCCTTGTCACGCACATACTTAAAAAAAAACTCAGGGTCCTTCTCCTTCCTGCTCCTCGTAATGCCAACTGCCGTCTCTGCATCTCCCTTTGCAATGAGCTTCGTTTTTTCTCTGCAACAAAGATTGTAAATGTCCCTCCTGATAAGCCCGCACTCATCGTACGAACCGTATCTGCTGATGAAGTTGTCCATTATAATATGCTTTCTTATCCCGACCGCTTCCATCGCCAATATCTCCGCCCTCTGGCCATCTCCAATCCGTCTGTGTGACCACAAAAAACAAACCTCGTCGGTCCGAGCCATCGCGTGGTTGTGATCATCCACGAATGATGCGATGAACCAAACGCCACGTTCTCTGTCCAGCTTCACCACCATATGTGCACCGCAGTCGCAACGAGTCTCCGATCTAAGCCTGCGCTTGCGGCCCTCCATGGTTATGAACTTGCTCTGCCTTCTCCCTGCCCTGGAGCAAAGAAACCGCCGGTACCGTATCATTCCTGAAGCAACCTCGTTTCACCTTCTGTTTCCTGATACTAAACTCGTGCTCTCTGGCGTGATTGTTGTAGAATATGTATGCATCCCCTTGCGACCGAAAGGTCATAGCCATAACCTTCCAATGTGTCTCAAGCATCTTCTGCTCCCTTTGAGCCTCCTCAATATCAATCTCTCCCTCATCGTGATCAAGTACAAGACCATCTGACTCCTCCTACAACATTCATTTGAAAATATATATGTCAATTACTATCATTTAAATCATACTATTGATCGACGTACAACATCTAACAACTAACCTGGCTCAAGTTATCTGCAAATGATTCCTGCCAACTATGTTGCACATTGTCAACATCCACATCTTCCTGTAAATTTGTACACAAAGATATATAGTTAGCCATGCCATACTTTGCAAATTCAAAAATAAAAACAAAATATACGCCACTTACGTTGTCGCTATTTGCGCCATGTTCATTATTATCAAAATCCTCCGGAGGTAAGATATCATATGACGAGACGGAATCGTTGTCGCTGCTGTCATCATCTTCGTTCAAATTATTGTTATCGGTCTTAGTCACCTTATCAGTACCATTCTCGTCCCTCCCGAATGCGGATTCTTCGTCCATGTCAACACGCCAAACTCACAGAACTGCAAACCATTTGAAGTGTTGATTACAACAAGGACAAAAACTCATGTTGGTTTGCAAAAAAATAGAAAGACGTGTAATCCATGAACCCAGCAGCTACCATGAATTTTTTCTTAATGCAATGGTTCAAACAACACTTTTTTGTCTTGTGTGAAACAAATAGTTGAGGTTGCCCATCGGTGTGTGCATATTGTGTGATGTCGTCATGACATAAATAAGCGTTCCTTAAATTAAGTCTGGCCTCCACTTACATTCTAGATTCATCACTTAACTAGCCCTAACTTATATCCATCATGCCCGCTAGGTTTAGATGACAAACCTTGCCCCGCGGTGTAGGCATCGCCGGCGTTCGATGACGGCAGCTGTCCCCGCCTTGAATCTAGCAGCCGGCGACGTGCACGACGAGCCACCGGCCGGATGTTTGGCAGGATCCGCGACGGGGGGTGGGGAGAGTGGTGCGGAGGCGGCGTGGCACGCCGGGCCCTTCACGTCCGGGGGGTGGATGATGACGGTGAGATGCGGCGACGCACGCCGTTGGGACGGCGATGGCGGTGTCTGACGGGGTCGGACGGCGGCGATCCGCGGCGCCGGCGATCGGATGTGGCGGGTGAGTACACGAGGTGGGCGGGCGAGTAG
The DNA here is from genome assembly GCF_018294505.1 of Triticum aestivum. NCBI lineage: Eukaryota > Viridiplantae > Streptophyta > Magnoliopsida > Poales > Poaceae > Triticum > Triticum aestivum. Next base: position 625,547,310 of record NC_057800.1, read on the forward strand.
ACGGGGTGCTTGGACGCACGCCGTTGGGACGGCCACGGCGGCGTCGGACGGGGTCGGAGGGCGGCGATCGTATGGGGCGGCCGAGTAGACGGGGTGGACGGGCGAGTAGATGGGGTGGGCGGGTAGATCGTGCGGGCAGTTTTTTTTTTTTGCATGCGCGCGGTCTACGTACGCCAGTTACATCCGTATAATATGAGGTGGGCATACCTTTCTTTCGTATGACCAATCTGCCTTTCTACGTTTTGTTTGTGTGTGGGGGGGGGGGCTACCGAAGCAAGCCCCTCTTAGTTAATGGCTGTACAAGTACCGTGGCACAGAATTCGTATCATTGCGATGATCAAGATGGCCATCTTTCGATTTTTGGAGACAACAGTTCCGACCAGAAAGTAACCGCACCCCGTACTGCCCGCGGTGATCTTTCATGAGCTCTATAGCTTTCTGATGATCTCCCAGATGGTAGTATGAATTGAATACTGTACGCATCGTATCTCACGGTGGGTGTACCGTCGGGGTCGATAGCAAAGCAAGATGCCTAAATCATTTTCTTTCCTTTAAAAAAATTCTAACAAAAAAGTAGATGCCTGGTTCTTTTGTAAGTTGCCCACTTTCATACCGGAAACCCGGAGAACACTTGGCGCCCATTTTAAAAACGAGGTCAGAGAATGATGGTGCACCCATCGCCCAGCAACTATCCTCAAAAGAAAAATCATACGTGAGAAAGCTTTGCGCTGTGGACCACTACTATAAGCTCAAGAAACAGAGGGACGAGCAAACATGAACCGAGCGAGGTCGATGGGGTGATCCAGTTCATACCTTAACGTACGAAGAAAGAAGAAATCAGTTAACGATGAATGACATGAATAATGCACATGAAGTATCTACACCCGAACTCGAATGCTCCCTTATGAACAGTAAAAAAATCTGAATATTTTTTGGCAAACTTTGACAAATAGTTTGTATGCTTGCAAAATTGTAGCACGAAATGGCATTCATGAAAGTCGTGGCAAAAAAAGAACAAAATTGGTGTTTCAAAAATGCTTGTTTGAAAAATATTTTGGAGTGCTGATTCTGTTTTTTTTTTTGCCACGCCATCCACGAATGTTGTTTTGTGCTAATATTTTGCAAGCGCACAAAACATTTGTCAAAGTTTATCACGAAAGAAGTCAGAATTTTATGAATTTTTTACTATTTTTTTATTTTACTGTTTATGAGGGAGCATTTGATGAGCTCAAAAGCAGAATAGGACTTCCGATGAATAATCTTTTTTTGACGTCAGAATAAGTCGTGCTAACTAAGTTTGAACCATACAAGAACACTCCTAACCTCCCCGCAAAGAAAATAACGCTCCTGACCAAAACAAAAATTGTTCAAGGCAAATCTGGCAGACCCACCAACAGCCTATCTCGATGCCACACCTTCTTCGCATCACCAGAGCCAAAGAGTTGTTATAGCCGATAACTAAAATTTCAAAAGGGTCGACTTGGAAAGAAGGCGAAGACCGAATGTGGAGAGTCAACACTACGTCAGGGCCGAAAGGGTCTCTTAGAATTGTATTGACGGCACCACCGGCGCCACCAAAAATCAATACAGAGGCATCATGATTGACAACTCTTTCCCACACCGACGAATGTGAACCGGGGGAACCAACCCTCACGCACCCCGTGACGCCAGAACCAATGCCACCACGACAAAAATGGAGCTAGAGGTGCTTATTCCATTACATCGTCACTCCTACCGCCCGAACAAACAAAACGAGGACACCAAAAGCTAACGAACTATATCAACACTTGCAAACGCGATCGTCCCCCCTCCCCCCTCCCCGCCGAAAATGAAACCACCTATGAAAGGTGGGGGGGGGGGGCAATGGAATCAACCGATGAGGACGCACGTTGTGTGGCGGCTAAGGTTACGGGGGGCTCTCGATAAAACACGAAAGGTATGATCGTTGGTGACATGAATAATCTGGATTTCTAACACTCCATCCGTCACAAATTCAAGATGAGTAAACAAACACAAACTAAAATGTGTGTGTATATATATATGATTTAACAAAAAAAACTAGAACATCTTATATTTATGAACGGAGTGAGTAGTTTTCTTCAGCACAGTGCGAGCTGTTGTATGTCTACCGAAATATGCGGCCCTGCTTAGGCAAGCTGCTACGGTCTATCAAACTGTTGGCACCTCTGAATTAAGTTCCCTGGCCTATTGTTATCGCTGGTAGTACAGGCCTTTCCTGTAGCAAGCCCACTCCGATCGACAGCAGCCTGTGCGCTAATCCAAAATTCTAAACCACTTCCTCTGCAGTAGCTGTAGTGCAATCTACAGTAGTTGCAACTTGCAACAGAAATAGGAAAATTTTGTGGGTTCCGATGGGAGTCCATGATGAGGCCGTGCTGGTGCTACCGCTGGGTTGGGGACCAAGACCAATGGCTGCTTGCTGGTCAAGCGTACTACATCGCCGGTCAGAGGAGCATCCCCGTCCGTCCGCCATGTGCCCCGGGCCCCCGGCGTGCCTACGTACATGCATGCCGCCGTACCGTATCCAGCCAGCTCGGAGCCAGCGGGGATCCATCAACGGCGCCAGCCTGCCATGCCATGCCATGTGCGCGCGCCCAGTCCACGGGCATCGCCAGGAAGGACGGGGACGCGCGCCCGGTTCACGCGGTGGCGTAGCGTCGCGTCTAGTCGTCTTCACCGCAGATCCAGGAAGATGCGGCTTCGGGATTTGATCAAGAGAGGATCGATGGGGCGGCTGTAAACGTCGATGACCAGCGAGCGACCGGCCGCACGCACCGCACGGCGCGGCGCCCATGATTGGGCTGGCTGGGCCACCGGCGGTCGTTGGCGTGGAAACGCGCGGTGGTCCACGGCCCGCCGATCGGCGGCCGCGATCGAGGGCTCCTCCTCCCCCCGTGGGCAGCGACCTTCGTTTCGCCCTGCGGCCCTCCCTCCGAGTTATTGCTCTCCGTCCGTCGATCGGCAGGTGGAGGTCTGTTAGGTGGCCGGAGGACAAAATTTTCCACACGCATTGGTGTCATCGGCGACGCTGTAGCTGTAGCATGTGGGGGAAGGGAAGCCTCTTTGATGAATGAAGCTGGCCATGTTCCGTTTTCTCCGGTATCTTGAGTGCGGCCGGTCTATCCAAGAAAGAAAAGAGTGTGGATCTACTCTCCTTTCCTTCTCGATCTCTCGAGGACAATGCAGCAAAATGCTTTGTCCGTTCCTGGGGAATCAATCATGTACTGGACCTACTGGTACATACCCCTCACTGTACTTGACCCAGCCCGAAACACCACGGATATGTACCCTCCAATGAAGAGGCCGCCGCTGGATTTGCCGATCGTTTTGGCCTGTTGGCATCCGGTAACACGCCCAGGAGGAGTACACGAGTAGGCGCAGCGCCAAAAGTTGAACTGTGCTTTTTTAACCCACTAGCAAGATGCCTATGCGATTGCACGGAATATTAAGATGTATTTGTATGAGTAGTTTATCTTGTGAAAGAAAAAATGAACGAGGAAAGCCCTTATTTACACATCTGGAGAGGGGTGTAGGTATCTTTTTACAAAATTACCATAGTTCTCTTCCTATCCGTCGGATATAAATCGGACGGCCTATATTGCAGGATGGCAAGCATACCATCATCATCAACTTTGTTTTTTTTAAAGAGTAGAGATGATTGTTTGTCTCGGTATTAGAGCCAACCATAGCGTTCTCGGATGCTTCTCACAACAGATTAATGTTCCGTGTCAACCCCATCTGTTTCAATTCATACTTATGATACGGTAGATTTGTGCGCACGACCTTTACCATCCAACACAAACATGATCAGACTGTCAGCAATCAGTTAATTTTAAAGTTCTCAGTCAGTTTTCGTTTAACTGTTGGATTTGCATCAAAATACTGTTGTTTTCCCTTTCTGGTATGGGCCTTGCTTTTGATGAACATGGGTGGTCGTTGGGCTGATTCCGTATGGGCCTTCTGTACATAAGTTATATACGGGCCTTATATGTATACTCTAAGACTAAGCTGTAGTGCAAAGAACAACAATTAACACTTAACAATAGACAGAACAATAAAATTTTGACTTTTCACAGAACAAAAAAAATGAAATAAATTCTAGAACAACATTTTATCCATAGTAGACATATTTAGTGTAGTAGTAGTAGTATTACCATGATTAAAAAAGAAACAAAAACAACAATACTATAAGGAAAACTAAATTACAATGATAATTTAGAAGTTACATATAAAGTACACGACACTCTTGCACTTCTACGACAAGCGCAAGAACAAGCAAAAATAAGATGTAACTTTGAGTACGGATATGTGGTATGTGGTCCAGAAGGGACAGAGTGAAGGTTTTATAGAACAGTACAAGATTTACAATGCTGAAACTCTAGCTGGCCATGTACAAGTCCTTCTGCTGAAGACATGCAAAGTTTACATCATTTTCCCTTGCAAATTTCCCCTAACACTTTGCTTATTGGTGATTTTGATCTTGAAGAAACCGAACCAAGTCATGAGCCTGGCTACGAGCCATGACCGAGATAGCAGCTTTTCCTCCAAAAAAAAAAGGAACAGAAAAATAAAATATTACAGCTTTGAGTTGGCGCGGCTCAGTGTTGCTTCAATGGTTCCATGTGGTTCATCAGTTGGCATGTACACATCATCAGCAAACTGTATATAGAAATGATTCAGTTTAAGTGGGTAAACATGGGAATTATGGAGTAACTAAAATTGCAATATCCGACATAAAATAAAACAAAAATAGAAGCTCAATCATGTTTTTGAACAAGTCACCTTCACCAATCCTGGATTTTCTTTCCCTGATAGGTTCACCGGGAGAAAGTGGAGGTTTGGCATCCTAAGCTGAACTGACGCTATGTCTGGGAACCTGAGAGTTGACATCATATATTCAGGCGTACATAAAAGTAGGGGCTAAATACGGCTGACAAAAAGCTACAGCAGGTAACAATGTAATGGCCAAATCTCAAAGCTGCAAACCTGGTAAGAACTTCCCTAGCCATGAGGTATAATGTATTCTGCACTGATGGGCTATATACACCAACTTCAGGAGGACCAAAGAATGTGTCTGCGAGAACTTTCTTTACATCCTGGTATCTTTGTGTGAAGCAAAATGGCTTTGACGGAAGCTGGGAAATATGTTCGAACGGATACCTGAATACAAAAGAGAAAGCATGACGGTAATCAATTGGACAGATTCTGACATGTTTTGTCATTTAAAAGACTAGGAAATCGTGAATCGTGGCTAGGAACATGGGCTCATATTAACTTGAAAACACAAAAGATACTGGCAACAGTATTTGTAGAGTATTATGCTTGTCCAAGACCAGCAGCAATAGAAATGTTATTATGGTAATGCTGAGTACACTTGATTTATTGCCTTTAATCTGAGAATTACTATTGACAATCAGAAAAGGGTTGGATGATATCAGCATTGTGGAAAAGACTCAGAGAACATTTCAGGCAGATGGGGAAGAGTGCACAAACCTCCACCAAGCAGTTACTTCTGTTGCAACAATTCTTTCTCTTGTTTCAGGAAGAAGAGTGTAGCGGTCCCTCACGAATCCTTCAAATCCAGACTGAGATAGATAGTGATAAGAATTTAGCATTTATTATTTGCACCTGCAGCCTATTTCTGTAATAGGTACTAAAGTAAAACAGTTCCGCTTCAGCTAAAACTAGTTAAATTGTGACACTACATCTAACAAAGTTCCTGCCTGCTGACAAGTTGCATTCGATTCACAAAAGAATGAATATATGACATATTGACATAGCTGTAGCATGTCCATTCCTACTTCAACGGTCTCCTACAAGGACTGTCTCATATCCCATCAACCATGGAAAAAACTTCGGGTAAGGCTACAGAGATATCTTCCTACGTAATAGTCTCCTATAAATCTCTAGCATATCAGAACTCATAACTTATTCGACTATGTACTGTGTCTAGCAAACTCAAGCAGAGTTGGAGAAATATGCAGAGTCCATTTCTTTGGGAATGGTGGCATAAGGATCAAGACAAATAAGTGAAATAAACACCTGAGTTGTCTTTAGCAGGGAGTATCCTTGTATCCCAGAATTTATAAGTAGGCTTCCAGACTTCTTCACGGTGACCTCTGTGGTGTGCTTTTCAGAACCAAGTTTGAATCCTGCAAAGAAGCCCATTGTATAAGTAATCAGATAACTCTGAAATGATTCATCAGGGAGGGACTTTTTCCTTTACCATGACATTTTGCAAATATGTTAATATGAATATTTACCACGGTAAATGTGAGAAATTTATTTGTCAAAACAAAAACAAAATCAGCAAGTAATTGAGAAGAAACAGTCTGCTCAATTATCGTAATCCTCCTTTTTGACTATCAGTTGATCTACCAGGAATCTAAGTTTTTAAGGATAAAATAGAAGACATACAGGGTAAGGGTACTATTATGCACCGCACTATCCAAGTTGCAATCACAATGATACCGATGTGAAATTATTTGGGAGCGCCATACAAAAACTATTTTTGACCAATAGTAACTGCATGCTTAAAGATTGAGTGGCCCTGGTATTCAACTTATTGGTTAAGTCCCATTTGGTTCTGTTCTCTAATAATAATGAAATAAATTTCACTAGTTGGAAGAGGGATTTCCAAACAACATGCAGAATTGTGCATTCACTTACCAATTAAGTATCAAGTATATGTTTGGCAAAAAACATTTAAATGATAATTGTGCATCATCATGCTAGATAAAAGCAACATGATGTTTGCTGGCACTAGCCAACATAGCCAAGGTTGGCTGTGTTGTTGATAAATACACATTGCCAAAGGCTTTCAGTATCAAATATTTCTTTTCTCTAGCCTTACTTCAACTGCTACTGCTTGTTGATCTTTACAACGTTTTTCAATGCATATACTGTAGCTAAAAACTGTTCATAATGAACAACAGAGTGTTCAGAAATGTGGAAGAAACATACATAACATATTTCTATCACAAAATCCTAATGGCCCAGAATAGCTGCAATTCGTCCTATATGCACATGGATCCAATACCATGCTGATCTACAAAAAGAGGCGGAACAGCATTTCCTTCAAAAGGGTTCAGAACTTCTATGCAGTTGACCACTGAAACAAGACTGGAGTATGGAGCATTTGTCAGGTTGTTTTATGCTACTTCTTTCATGTAGATTGTAAGCAAGTTTGTGGGGATGTGCAATCACTAGCATCTTATCTCTGCTTTTACATACTCAGCCGCTAATTGGAATGTCTGTAATGTACTCTGATATTGTTAAGTAAAAAAGCTGGGGGGTTTGGCCCTCCTGACTTGGCTTCCATTTGAATGGAACCTATGCTTCATAAAAGCACATTTTGCATACGACGGCACAGGTAAACAGCAAGAGTAAGCGATAAAACTCTTCTGACCATGCGAATGGGGCTTCCCGTCCACTGCCACACGCTCCCATGGGCGCTCCACGATCGTCACTGTAGCCTCTGAGACCTGCTCGAACAAGAACGCTTTCATAAGTGGCCGGGTTCCACTGCTTTTGTACAACAGAGCACACCATAAATGGGTCGGAAAAATTCCCGTCCCCACCATTCCCTACCTGCGGGTAGAGTGAGGTGAAATGCCTTCCGAGGATGACCGCGAATTCCTCCATGGACACCACCTCCGTGCACTCCTTGGCCTTCACATACACCTGATCGAGCAAGCAAGCAAAAGGCGCAGCGGATCAAGGGGAGCACCGCCGGGCAGAGAGAAGGGAACGGAGAGGGAGAGGGAGGGGAGGGGGGCGCACGGTGTTCTTGATGGAGTCTGTGGCGACGATGGCGGAGTTGTCGTCGGAGGTGTAGGAGGGGAGGCAGTCGGAGACGACGCTGACGGCGACGCTCCACTCGACGAAGAGGTGCCCCCCGGCGTCGGCGGGGCGGCGCCAGACGCGGGAGACCCGGACGCGGGACTTGCCGTGCCTGCCCTGCAGGTCGAAGCGCCCGGCCATGGGTGGGGTGGGGATCCGATCTGCGCTGAAGTGCGGATGCGGATGCGGATGCGCGAGGTGGGATCGATCGCTCGTGGAAGTGACCCGCACGGGAGTGCTACTCCTTCTTTTGTAGAGGGGGGAGGGGATGTGGCCATGTGGGGACCGCGCGCAGTCGGCGAGTGAGATGCCCGTCGCGGTGTCACTCTCGCTCGTCGGCCGTCGCCGTGTTGCCGCCTCGGAGGGGATCGGGCCGATACGTCCGCCTCTGACACCGTCGAGGTTTTGCTATGGTACAATACAATGGGCCGCTTCGTGGTTTATTGCCCGGTCCACGTGTTGGCAAGGATGGTGAAACTTCTGCTAGCAATGAAGTGGAAGGTGACGACTTTGTACGGGACCCAAAGAAAAAGAAGCCCACTCCAGAGAATTCGGCAGAGACCGCGTCACGGTCCTGCCTGATATAATGACATGCTTGAGCTGGAACTGCCGGGGGCTTGGGAACCCCGAGGCAGTTCGCGAGCTTCGAAGTATAGTGAAGCTAGAAGGACCCACTCTTCTCTTTGTGATAGAAACGAAAATTCAAGCTAAAAGAATTAGGGCTTTGAAGTTTACCCTCGGTTTTGGAGGGTGTTTTGCAGTCGACAGTGTCGGCCTAGGTGGTGGCATTGGTCTGTTTTGGTCACGTGATGTGACTGTTGAGTTGAAAAATTTCAGCAAGTGTCACATTGATGTGGTGGTTCATAGTAACAATCAGAGTGCTTCGGTATGGAGGTTTATTGGTTTTTACGGGGCGCCGAGAGCTTCAGATCGTGGTGAAAGCTGGCAGCTCCTGCGCACTCTCTTTGCTATACCCCATGTAGCATGGCTGTGTATGGGGGATTTTAATGAAACTCTCTATGCATCCGAACACTTTAGCAGAAGAGCAAGATCGGAAACACACATGCGAGCGTTTCGGACTGTTATGGATGAGGTTTCCATGCAAGCTTTAGGCTGGTCGGGTACACCATATACGTGGGACAACCAGCAAGCAGGTGCAGCAAATGTAAAGGCACGCCTAGACCGAGCTTTTGGGAATGAAGATTTTCAACAACTTTTTCAACATATACGGTCAGACATCTCCCCTCTGTTGAGTCTGATCACTGTTTTGTCGTAGCTGAGATTAAGGATATGCTATCTTACGGGCCACGGGCTAAGAGACAGTTTCGTTATGAGAACGTTTGGCAGACACATTCGGATTACGATCGCCTAGTATGTGATACTTGGCGGGGAATTCAACACACGCCAGGGCTCCAGGGGATTGCGTCGGCCTTGGGGTCCCTCCAGTCTATTCTTGAGCCATGGGGTTCAAAGGAATTTGGTTGCTTGGCACGCACGGTCAGGAAACTTCAAAAGAGATTAGACCGCATCAGGTGCTCTACCATGGGGGTGGGACCAACAGATGAGGAGAAAAGTACTGTAAAGAAGCTGAAGGAAGCGCTATACCAAGAGGAGGTGTGGCTTCGCCAGCGTTCACGGGTTCCATGGCTCCTCGAGGGCGATCGGAACACTTCCTACTTTCAGGCACAAGCTGCCCAGCGCAAGAGAACGAACAAGATACATGGCTTACGGCGTGCAGATGGTACAATATGTGAAACTGAAAGAGAGGACAAGGCCGAGGTGCTAGCTTTCTACCAGAACTTGTATCAAACACAAGGTTTTTCTGAGGCTAGCGACTTATTATCTCATGTGCCCGCCAAAGTGGCCCAGGGCATGAATGATGATCTTACCAAGCCATACACCGCAGATGAGGTCAAAGTGGCTTTGTTCCAAATGGCTCCATCTAAGGCCCCTGGTGTTGACGGCTTTATTGCAGGGTTTTATCAGCGGCATTGGGACTTGCTCAGCAATGACGTGACTTTGGCAGTACTAGATTTTTTGAATGGGGGCGAGTTACCGTCGGGATTGAATGATACCAGCATCACCCTTATTCCCAAGGTATGGCACCCACAGTCGATCTCACAATATCATCCTATTGCTTTGTGCCCGGTCCTTTACAAGATCGCGGCCAAAGTTATTACTAATCGCTTGCGATACATCATGGATGATATTATTAGTGAAGAGCAGAGCGCTTTTGTTCCTGGTCGTCTCATCACCGACAATGTACTTGTTGCATATGAAAGTATACATACGATGAGAAGAAGGAAGAAAGGGAAGAACTTCTCTTGTGCAGTCAAGCTAGACATGATGAAGGCTTACAATCGGGTGGAGTGGCATTACCTCGAGGCGATTTTGTCTCGTCTGGGCTTCAGTATTAATTTCGTTCGCCTGATAATGAAGTGTGTCACCTCGGTTCATTTTTCGGTTCGGGTTAATGGAGAGCTTCTTCCATTCTTCACCCCATCTCGGGGTTTTCGACAAGGTGATCCAGTTTCTCCATACCTGTTTTTGCTTTGTGCAGAAGGTTTTTCCTCATTGTTGAAGTTTTACAATGATGGATACATTGATCGGGGACTAAGAGTGAGCTATAGATCACCCTGGGTCTCTCATTTGCTGTTTGCAGACGACAGTCTAATCTTCATTAATGCAAGCGCTGCCAGTGCTTTCCGTCTGAACGAAATTCTGAAGATCTATGGTGATGCTTCGGGCCAGTGTGTGAACCGGGACAAAAGCTCTATTTATTTCAGCACCAATACCCCGGACACCATCAGGCAAGATTTGAAGTCGACCTTGAATATTCAAGTCGAGGCTTTCAGTGAGAGATACTTGGGGCTCCCCACTGCGGTTGGACGTATCACCAGTGGTACTTTTGATCATATTAGTGAGAGAGCTCGTGGGAAGATGCAAGGGTGGTCGGAAAAATTGCTTGCATGTGCTGGGCGAGAAACATTACTCAAGTCTGTAATTCAGTCTATTCCCACTTATCCCATGAGCACTTTCCTTCTTACCAAGAAAGTTTGCAAGAGTCTCACTTCTCCCATGGCAAAATATTTTTGGAGTAGCTCTCTTGATAAAAAAGCAATGCATTGGGTTTCCTGGAAGGAGTTATCTAAACCCAAGTGCGAGGGTGGGATGGGGTTTCGAGACCCGCATCTGTTTAACCTAGCTATGTTGGGCAAGCATGGGTGGCGTTTCATCACCAACCCAAATTCGCTTTGTGCGAGAGTACTCAAGGGCCGTTACTTTCCGGATACCGATTTCATGCACGCTCCAGTTCCCAAGTCAGCCTCGGCAACTTGGAAGGCGATTGTGGCGGGAAGGGACGCCTCGAAAACAGGGTTGATCTCCAGAGTGGGAGATGGTTCTACTATATCGGTTTGGGAGGACAAGTGGATCCCAGGTACGATTACAATGACTCCAACTCCAAGACCCACAAGTACAAACATTGAGAGGGTTTCAGACCTCATAGACACGCGGAGTTGGTCTTGGAAGATCGAGCTGATCAGGGATAATTTCATGGCTCAAGATGTCGCGGCCATACTTAATATTCCTATCAGGCAAGGCGGTGGTGATGATTTTCTTGCTTGGGCTTTTGACATATCAGGTAACTACACTGTAAAGACGGCGTACCGTGCTCTCATGACTCAGAACGAGCATTTGGCTCTAGAGGAAGGGATGGCTACCGAAACCTCATCGGATGATCAACAGTTGTGGAAATCCTTATGGAAGCTGAATGTTATCCCAAAAGTAAGAGTGTTCTGGTGGAGAGTGCTTTGTGGCATTCTTCCAGATGAAACAACTCTCAACTATCGACACATTGCAGATGTTCGTCAGTGTAATGTTTGTCGTTCCGCGGAGGAGGACTTGAAGCATGCGCTATTACACTATATACATGCACAGAGCTTCTGGGAAGAGGCATGGACATGGCTCGGTCTTCGCCTTCCTCCTCTCCACTCGGTGACGTGGGCTCGAGATATCACTTGTGATCCTCAGTTCACATCCGATGATCGTGCCAAGATCACCACTATTATGTGGGCAATTTGTCACTCCAGGAACCGAATAAAACATGGTGAAGAGGGGAGAGATCCTGTAACATCCATCAAAAATATTAAGGAGGCTATCTCCCTCCTCCAATTACCACGTAAGGAAAACCGGGTCCTACCGGGTTATGGTTGGCGGCCCCCTGAGGAGGGTTCGGTCAAGATCACGACGGACGGCGCTTTGGAGCTGGTTGAAGGTCGGGGCGGTGCTGGAGGAGTAGCCAGATCATCCTCGGCTGTCCTAGGTTCATGGTGTAAACCATACACGGGAGTCTCGGACCCCCTGATGATGGAGTGTTTGTCACTGCGCGATGGAGTCCGCTTCGCTAGTCTTCATGGATTTCAGCATGTGATCATGGAAGTCGACTGTTTGGAGCCGGTGAAGTTCTGGCAATCTCGCCATAGTTCTCGTTCAATTGTGGCTCCTTTACTTTTAGAAATAGGAGAGCTATGTACCTCTTTTGCTTCTTTTGATATTCTTCATGTAAATTGAGCGGCGAACGTTCCGGCGCATCTGTGTGCGAAGCGAGCTTGCACACTGAATGTGACCGAAAGCTGGCTCGATGAAACTCCTAGCTTCTTGGTGACCAGCCTTCTGGCTGACTGCACCGAGTGTGCTTTCATGAAATAAAGCTCTCTAATTTTCCCGCAAAAAAACACGTTGTTTCGTGTATTTGTTGCCCAAATACAAAATAGGAATACAGTTTTTTTGAAACAGAACAAATGGGAATTCGTACAAATTGTATACTATACTGCCAAATGGGTCCGCGTCTCTTTCGCCAAGTGGCTGACTGAAGCCGGTATACACGTAGCATGCCAAGGATAAACCGCTGCCAGCACACACTGTTTCCGTAGAGCAGCGACAGCCCACTGTTTCCGTGTAGCAGCCGTAGCACATCGTTGGCACCACCATCAACGCTTCGACAGATAAGTGGATACACACCACGGCTCCTAGAACCCCGTTGCTAAAACCTCCCAATACTAATGTGGAATGGGTTAGCGATCTCATCGATACAGCCAACTGGACCTGGAAGAGGGAGTTGGTACGGGAAACCTTCATTACACCAGATGTCGAAGCTATATTGAATATTTCATTGCGGCGAGGCAGAGGTGCAGATTTTCTAGCATGGGCGTATGAGAAATTAGGCAATTACAGTGTGAAAACAGCGTATTGAGCTCTTATGAACCGCAACAAGCATCTAGCTCTAGGTGAGGGGCAGGCTACAAGAGCTTCAGTAGATCAATCACATATGTGGAAAGCGCTTTGGTCTCTCAAAGTTGTCCCAAAAGTGCGTGTATTCTAGTGGCGAGTCCTTCGAGGCATTCTACCCGATGAGAAGACGCCGCATCACAGACATATCAAAGATGTCAGCTCATGCAAAGTATGTCAAGCAAAAGAGGAAGATCTCGAGCATGCACTTTTACACTGCTCACATGCTCGAAAATTCTGGGAAGAAGCGAGATTGGTCTTAGATATCAAACTGCCAATGCTTCATCCATCCTCTTGGGCGAGCGACATTTTATGTGGTTCAATGTTCAATGGAAAGGAGCGCGCAACAATAATCACCATCATGTGGTCTATTTGGAGCTTCTCGCAACAGGTGGACACATGACGGCGAAAAGTATGACCCAGTGACATCTATTAGACTCACCAGAGAGGCTCTGGCCTTGCTCGACGTCCCCAAACAGCAGGCATCTTTATTGCCAGGCCATGGCTGGAGGCCACCTGAATTGGGCCAAGTGAAGATCAACACAGATGCCGCTGTTCGGCACTTGGCTGAGATGAGTGGTGCAGGGGGTGTTGCTCATTCTAAAAGTGCGCTACGAGGTGCATGGTGTAAAGCCTTGCATGGGGTCACCGACCCGATGATTGCCGAGGCACTAGTGGTGACGCCCCGAGTCCGACGCGCCAGGTGTCCTCCAGTTATTCGTTGTTGTTGCCTTGTCATTTGCTTGCGTGTCACATCTTGCCATATCATCATCCGCATTGCATCATCATGTTTTTCAAAAACTTGCATTCGTCCGGGTTCCCCCAGTTCCATCTATTGTTTGTTCTGAGCCCAGACACACTTGCACGCGCCCGCGGCACGTCCGAAATATTATTTTATAAGTGGCCATAAAATGTTCTCCGGAATGGGATGAAATTTGGCGTGTGGTCTTATTATAGTGTAGATAGACCGCCTGTCAAGTTTCATCGCATTTAGAGTCTGTTTGATGCCCCAATGGTTAAATATAGCAGCAATATAGTCGGTCTATCGTCGGACGTTTTCGGCCTCTGGAAGCAGTTGCCGGGCTGCACTCCTTCCCTCTCATCTCAGCCCAACCCCCTCTACACAGTCCATCTAGCCCACCTAGCTACCCCTCCGCTTCGGGCCGTCCGATGATGACCGAATGGTTCGAAAGCAGATGAAAACCCTCCTAACCTAATCCAATAACATATATAGAGAGAGCAACCCTAAATTTTAGGGGAGCTGTCCCATCCTCCACTCGTCGCCGCCGCCACTTCAAATCTTGTCGAGATCATTGCCAGATCCACCTCGATTTCCCCATTCCTCCAACCAGTGAGCTCCTCCCGATCCTCCTCCTTTTTCCCCGCTCATCTCTCTCTGTTGCCTCCACCAAGACACCATGGACGGCCTCTTCTTTTGATCTGTCGCCGCTCCTTCGTCTCCTTCAAGCTGTAGCAGCCCCCACGCGCCATGGATCCCCTCTGCCTCGCCTGAGCTCGCCGGGGAGCAGAGCACCACGATGCCTGTTTTTCCCGCGCCCCTCTCGATCCAGGAGCCCGAGCTTCGCTACCTGAGGCCGCCGTCTTCGACCGGACTCGTCAGCGACTAGGCGCCCCTGCAGCCCCCCTGGAGTTATCTTGGGGTATATTTCTCCAAAAGCCTATCCTAAGGATGGTTGCGATTGTGGTGCTTATCAATGATCCAATGTTCTCCTTCCTCTCTCGGTGAAGAAGTTTTTCATCTCTTCTTTGTTCCCGTTCAATCTTTATTTTTCGGTGGCAGAACTTCACCTCAGTTTTGAGATGTTTTCCATAAGCCCACTACAAGATTATTCATTTCGTTGTTGGTCTTTCCAACAACTCCGTTTTAACCCTTGGAAGGATGCTTTCAAATTCATTCAACGTAGAAGATGTTGTTTTTCTTCTTTGTTACTTTCAGCCCGTTCTATCTTTTGTTCTGGAGGCATTATGATGTTGCACACTTCGATCCATCATCCCATTTTTGTCAAAGATCATGTTCTTTCCTTTGCTTATCCATTTAACCGGAGTGTCGTGTTTTTCATTCGAGCTCTCTCATCTTATGAAGTTTTACCTCCCTTCTCAACCGGAGTGCTGTCTGAAATCGTTCTTACCCCTTGTGCCATTCTTTCAATAGTTCCGGAGGTAGTGTGTTGTTGATCTCTTCAAGTATCCTCTCATCTTGTCAAGTTCATATTCAATTCCTTCCATTTTCAGTTGGAGTGTTGTCCAAATTATATCATTCTTATTCCTTCTCTATCTTGTTTTAACCGGAGTGTTGTGACTATCATTCCTCTTCTAACCGGACTCTCATCCAAGTGCTTTAATTTTGCCAGGTTCATATTATTGCCTTCCGTTTCCAACCGAGGTGTTGTCATAATTGATCTTTATTGTTTCTTGTACATCTCGTTTCAACCGGAGTGCTTGCATGTACTTTTTGTCCATTGCAACCCTTTTCTTATGTCTTTCAACCTACAAGGTTCTAGTAATGTTCCTTGTTCCTCTTTTCTAACGGAGTGTTTCAACTTTGTTCATCTTCATTGTATTCTTTCTTTCAAGTTGTTCAACCTATCAAGGTTCTTTGGTTTCACTCGTTTGTCAAAGAAGCAACTTAGTTTTACCTCTCCTCTTCCTCTTTCGTTTTCCCTCCGGTGCCATCCTAGATCTCGGGACGAGATCCTCTCGTAGTGGTGGAGTGTTGTGACGC
Source organism: Triticum aestivum (assembly GCF_018294505.1). NCBI lineage: Eukaryota > Viridiplantae > Streptophyta > Magnoliopsida > Poales > Poaceae > Triticum > Triticum aestivum. The sequence continues at coordinate 625,563,205 of NC_057800.1, forward strand.
CCCGAGTCCGACGCGCCAGGTGTCCTCCAGTTATTCGTTGTTGTTGCCTTGTCATTTGCTTGCGTGTCGCATCTTGCCATGTCATCATCCGCATTGCATCATCATTTTTTTCGAAAACTTGCATTCGCCCGGGTTCCCCCAGTTCCGTCTGTTGTGTGTTCTGAGCCCAGACGCACTTGCACGCGCCCGCGGCACGCCCGAAATATTATTTTATAAGTGGCCGGAAAATGTTCTCGGAATAGGATGAAAGTTGGCGTGTGGTTTTATTATAGTATAGATAGACCGCCTGTCAAGTTTCATCGCATTCGGAGTCTGTTTGATGCCCCAACGGTTAAATATAGCGGCAATATAGTCGGTCTATCGTCAGACGTTTTCAGTCTCCGGAAGCAGTTGCCGGGCTGCAATCCTTCCCTCTCATCTCATCCCAACTCCCTCTACACAGTCCATCTAGCCCACCTAGCTACCCCTCCGCTCCGGGCCATCCGATGATGATCGAATGGTCCGAAAGCAGATGAAAACCCCCTAACCTAATCCAATAACATATATAGAGAGAGCAACCCTAAATTTTAGGGGAGGTGTCCCATCCTCCACTTGTTGCCGCCACCACTTCAAATCCTCTCGAGATCATTGCCAGATCCACCTCGATTTCCCCATTCCTCCAACCAGCGAGCTCCTCCCGATCCTCCTCCTTTTTCCCCGCTCATCTCTCTCTGTTGCCTCCACCAGGACACCATGGACGGCCTCTTCTTTTGATCTGTCGCCGCTCCTTCGTCTCCTTCAAGCTGTAGCAGCCCCCACGCACCGTGGATCCCCTCTGCCTCGCCTGAGCTCGAGGGGAGCAGAGCACCACGACGCCTGTTTTTCCCGCGCCCCTCTCAATCCAGGAGCCCGAGCTCCGCTACCTGAGGCCGCCGTATTTGACCAGACTCGTCAGCGACCAGGCGCCCCTGGAGCCCCCCTGCAGACTCATCTCCGGCCGTGCCGGCGACCAGTGGCCGCTCGCCGGAGCACACCGGACCAGCAGCTGTTCCAGGCCGTCGCCCCAGTTTTCCTCGACCTCCACGGCCTTCTCCCCGTCCCGTTCGTCCCGGAGCTCATCTACCCCGCCAAGTCCTGCGCCGCTATGCCTCCTTGTCAACCACGTCGCCGGTGACCAAGGCCACCAGGACCTCCTCTACGGGGCAACGCCGTCGGCCACCTCTCCGAGCAGAGCCGCCAGACTAGAAGCCAAGCCATGGCCACCGCGACTCGCTCAAGACCCCTCTGTTCGCCGCTTGGATGCCACCAAGCCGTGGAGCCATCTTCGTTCCTCCTTTGCCGCCTGGATCCGGTGCCCTTCGCCCGTCCTCGCTGGAGTCGCGCCAAGTTCCCATGCTTTGCGTGCGTGTTGACCACGTCTCTGCCCCGCTGCCCTGCTCGCCCCCTCTGCTTCGCCCTAGCGCGAGGAGGATGACCCAGCGACTAGTTCCGCTTCGCCGTTGACTGCGCCCCTTTCCACCTCCTCGTTCGATCCGGCCAGTCCAGGAGGCCTGCCAGCCTTGCCTCCATCAACTGGGCCAGTCCCGCTGGGTGAGCCGCCTCCCCCACCAGCGCCTGTTCCTATTGGGCCAGCCAGATCCGGCCCATAGTTAGTTTTTTTTCTGCTGCTGCGAATTTGCTTTATTCCAGAGAACTGCCAGTTTTGCAGGAAACCCCTCTTAGTTCATACATATAATAACTTAATAGCTATGCATCATATTAAAATAAGTTATATATGTAAAATGCTTAGAATTTTATGTAGATTAACAATTTTCCACTTTCATGCATGTTTAAAATGTTTAAATTTGCTGTTTGTTTAATTTTGCTTAATTGCCATGTTAAAATGATTTATTTCATAACTAAATAACCGTAGCTCCGATTTTAATAAACTTTATATGTAAATGGGGTAGAAAAATGCCTAGTTTAAAATGGTGGCTTTGTTTTGCATGTTTAACAACTCTAAAATTGTGTTTAGGGTATAACAGTACCAAACCTAAAATATGCATATGGGGATTTACCGGAATTGTTGTTCATTGTTTCCGGCCCCATTTAGACTTGCCTAGATAGGTAGTTTTGTTGTGTTTCACCTCTTGCCATGTTTAACAACATTTAATATTGTTGGGTACCTAAACGAGAGAGAACTAAATAATTGATGTGGTGTTTCGTCAATATGCATCCCGATGCATATTGAGCTCCACTTAATTTGTAGTATTGTTTGTTGCACTTTATCATGCCATGCCTCATTAAACCGGACATGCATCATACTTGGTTGTGCATCATTCCATGTTTATGTGATGGTTGTTTACTATGTTGTTTGCTTTCTTTTCGGTGTACTTCTTCTCGGTAGTCCGGTAACGTTGCGTTTGTGAGGATCCGTTCAACTACGTCCGTTTGTCTTCTTCATGGACTCGTTCTTCTTCCTTGCAGGATCTCAAGGAAGATGACCATACCCTCGAAATCACTTCTATCTTTGCTTGCTAGTTGCTCGCTCTTTTGCTATGCCGCGATACCTACCACTTGCTATATCATGCCTCGCATATTGCCATGTCAAACCTCTAACCCACCTTGTCCTAGCAAACCGTTGTTTTGGCTATGTTACCGCTTTGCCCGGCCCCTCTTATAGCGTTGTTAGTTGTAGGTGAAGATGGAGTTTGTTCCATGTTGGAACATGGATATTGTTGGGATATCATTATTATATCTTGTTTACATTAATGCACCTATACACTTGGTAAAGGGTGGAAGGCTCGGTCTTATGCCTGGTGTTTTGTTCCATTCTTGTCGCCCTAGTTTCCGTCACACCGGTGTTATGTTTCTTGATTTTGCATTCCTTATGCGGTTGGGTTATAATGGGAACCCCTTGACAGTTTGCTTTGAATAAAAATCCTCCAGCAAGGCCCAACCTTGGTTTTACCTTTTGCCACCTAAGCCTTTTTCCCTTGGGTTCTGCAGACTCAAGGGTCATCTTTATTTTAAACCCCCGGGCCAGTGCTCCTCTGAGTGTTGGTCCAAACCTGTCAGCAGCCGGTGGCCACCAGGGGCAACTCTGGGTTGGCCTACCAGAATCTTGGACAATCCGGTGTGCCCTGAGAACGAGATATGTGCAGCTCCTATCGGGATTTGTCGGCACATTCGGGCGGCTTTGCTGGTCTTGTTTTACCATTGTCGAAATGTCTTGTAACCGGGATTCCGAGTCTGATCGGGTCTTCCTGGGAGAAAGAATATCCTTCGTTGACCGTGCGAGCTTGTGATGGGCTAAGTTGGGACACCCCTGCAGGGTTTTGAACTTTCGAAAGCCGTGCCCGCGGTTATGGGCAGATGGGAATTTGTTAATATTCAGTTGTAGAGAACTTGACACTTAACTTAATTAAAATGAATCAACCGTGTGTGTAGCCGTGATGGTCTCTTTCTGGCGGAGTCCGGGAAGTGAACACGGTTCTTGTGTTATGCTTGAACGTAAGTAGTTTCAGGATCACTTGTTGATTACTTCTAGTTCATGTCCGTGCTTTTGCTTCTCTTCTCGCTCTCTTTTGCGTAAGTTAGCCACCATATATGCTAGTGCTTGCTGCAGCTCCACCTCATTACCCCTTTCCTACCCATAAGCTTAAATAGTCTTGATCTCGCGGGTGTGAGATTGCTGAGTCCTCGTGGCTCACAGATACTTCCAAACAGTTGCAGGTGCTGACGATACCAGTGCAGGTGACGCAACCCAGCTCAAGTGGGAGCTCGATGAAGATAGTGTTCGTTGTGTTGTTTCATTTCCTTTCGATCAGTAGTGGAGCCCAGTTGGGGCGATCGGGGATCTTTTGCAATTGGGGTTGTCTTTCTTTATTTGGTTCCGTAGTCGAACCTTGATTGTATTCTGGATGATGTAATGCTATATTCATGTATTGTGTGAAGTGGCGATTGTAAGCCAACTCTTTATCCCTTTTTTATTCAGTACATGGGATTGTGTAAAGATTACCACTCTTGCGACAAACCATGCGGTTATGCCTCTAAGTCGTGCCCCGACACGTGGGAGATATAGCCGCATCGTGGGTGTTACACTAGCTTTGCGGGATGGCCTTATCTTTGCAAATCTACGGGGCTATGCTCAGGTGATGATGAAACCGACTGTCTAGAGATCATTAATCTTTGGAACACTCGCCTCAACACTCGCTCTGTTGTGGCACCAGTCTTCTACGAAATTGAGGAGCTTGCTGCTAGTTTTGATTCTTTTGTAATAAATCATGTAAGCAGATCAACTAACGGTCCAGTGCACCTCTGTGCGCAGCGGGCATGTAACGTGTCTGTAAACGAGAGCTGGATCTCTGAAACTCCAAGTTTTCTGGTTCGCAGCCTCATGGCTGACTGTCCAGCAAACACTTTTTTCTGAATAAAGATCGAAGTTTACTGGAAAAAAAGCCACAGCACATCGTTTTGCGCTCTCCCTCATGCCGCGGGCGATGATGCTTGCTTTTTTTTTCTTTCGGTTGCTTGTACCAGCCCGGTGGCTAATAGCGTGAGCGTGAGCGTTGTGTTCATGTGTTGTGCGTCGATCGAGTTGACTGCGTGGGATGAGGCTGAACCAAAACACAAGTGCTCCCTCTTGAGAATATAAATCGGGCATTGATTTTTAGGGCTTTGATTGATTATAGTAAGAAACAATGCGTTGTGCTCATGTCATATACAGTATACTTTAGATTCGTCGCATACTAGCATGACACGATCTCAGTCGTCGATTATATGTGTGCCTTTGTCCGACAGGTGGATGATGCCAGGCTCCCAAGATTATGGAGAGAGAGAGAAGCCACCAGGCACACCACCCCAAATGACGCTTAGATGTTTTAGGGCCTCTCTGATTCAGACGATTCTTAAAAACATGTCAAAACTTTGATCTTTATAACAACAATAAAGGGTCGGCAAAAGTACGAAGCATCTCAAATGTAATAAAAATTACATCAAGCCCCCTAAACCATCGAACGACATTGCCGTTGTCAAGACGTTGATGCGTTGTTGTCTCCGTTCCCACATCGAAGACGGTCTAACCCTACCGATGACAGCCAGGAATTCTTCATGCATGTGCCCAAAGGATCAACGTCTGGGAGCCACGGTTGTCATCGTTGAACTCTAGAATTGATTTGAAGACTTTGATGCCAAATTGTGGCATCGCGACAAACGATGAGAAACCATAACCTCGCCACCCCGAGGAGCCGATAGGAATCTACACATGAGCTCTGTTTAATACGTTCAAATGAACGAACTCGAGAAGGATCGGAGCCCAAAAAAACAACTCAAAGATGATGTGCAGCCATCCGTCCAAGCGTGGTCCCAGCCTAGAAGACCATTCAACACTAACTTTTTGCATGTAATCTGATGGTCCGGGGAAAATAAAAGTTTCTTCACATGAGATTGAAGTGGATGTGAAATTTTGTACAAAATCAAATACAAATGAATCCTAGGGAAAAAATCTATGATCTGCAATTCTATAAATCAACCGGCGCATGTAGAAAAATCCAGAAGATTTAAATCACCTTAAATTTCTTTTAGAAATCATTGTTATTTTAATCAAGGACAACGATATGTTCCAAACGTTCATACCTATAGGATAGATCCGAACGATCAAACCCCCACAGTACTTCGTGAGGCCGAGTGCGCGAAGCGCGCGAGGCCGAGCCATCGCGACGAGGCTCGACTAGCTAACTCGTCCTCCATCCCCAAGCGATGCAGCACGTGACCCTCCCCCCCCCAACGCGCCACCACCTCCCTAACCCAACTTTCTTACCTCCGGAACAAGAAAAGGCACCCCACGATCTCCATCAACCCCCTCTTCCTCTTTCTCTCTCCCTGGCGACGCCCTCAAGCCGGCGACAACACACTCATCTCCGTCCCCCTACCACCACCACCACCACCCCACCCCAATTTGATCCACAAACCATGCAAGGGCACCTGAGGTATTGAAGTTACCACGAGATCTTGCGTGAAACTACCACCAAGGACACCATATCTTACCAGGCGTTTGGGATCCAGCAAGAAACCAGAAGAATAAGGTAAATGTAATAACCCCTACCATATCTATATTTCAATTCAGTCCAAAGTCAAGGCTCCCACAAAAAAAGAAACACACAAAAAAAGTGAAAGAAAAGGGGGGCATTTTCCCTGTTTTTACCATACTGTGTGCATATAAGCTACCAGCCTGATTCAAATGAGTTACGTGGGGGAAATAATAATGTGTACAATAGAATAATTATCAGGGCATATACGATTTTTTTAAAAGGGCAACTCCTTTTCAACTTATTTCACAAAACCATGTAAATTCTTCTACAAAACACTTTTTGTATCAAAAATATAAAAGGTTACAAATCCCCAACTAGATCCATACTTGTTTCAATTATCCACTATTGTATAGGGATGAAGAGCAACAACAAAGCTGCCATCTTGTTTCATACAAAGTTATCATTTGTGGAATAGAAAAGAATGATTTATCATGTGTTACCATGCCAACATGGTGCAGGTTGCCACACATTCCGAATATAAGCTACCACCAGAAAGTAGAACAGAGAGTTGCAGTAGTGACTAATGTTGCCAAGTGGAATAGACTGCCAAATGACTATCACTTTGTAACCTATAAAAATGATAATATCAAAATCAGTTCAAAAACCACAAAACAATAGAAGAAAAATACTATTGATGTATGAAAAAATTAATGTTCAATTGTGTGACCGATCCTCATAAATGTGTATGCAGGTGTTGTTTGGTGGAAATCCACAGAGATAACATGAATGTCAAAGAGCGTGGTGGGCAAGAGAACCGGCATGATGATGATGCACGTACGACTAGCTTTGGTTCTGCCAACATCAACCGCCAAGTTGCATGTAGGAGACAATTCACACACAAAAATGTTAACTCTCTGTCCATGAAGCGCCAAAAATGTTATACTATTATCAGCTCTACATCTGAGCAATTACCATCGTAAATGCATAGTAGTTACCATGCTACATCTTGTAAACTACCAGGCTTCCTGATGAAGCTATGTACCTAGGGTAGGGTCATGGATCTGTCCAGCGTATCCTCCCCAAGAACATCTTTACAAAGAATCAGAAGCAATCGAAGAGAAATCATCATCCACTCGACCGTGGAGATGCGCTCACTCAACCACCTTGAAGACACTCGACCACCAGAAGATGAGGAACCCTCCACTCTGCAACGGCTAAGACTTAAACCATAGCATTATGAGCATTTACGACATTTACTGTAGACGTTACCTATAACGCCTTTCCTTTATGAGCATTGAACTCTGTGTAACGGAGGGGAGCCGGGGTCCTGGCGCACTCTATATAAGCCACCTCCCTCCTCTGGGACAAGGGTTCGCACTTTTGTAAACACACACACACACGTATAATCCAGTCGACCGCCTTAGGGCACCGAGACGTAGGGCTGTTACTTCCTCCGAGAAGGGCCTGAACTCGTAAAACTCGTGCGTACAACTACTCCATAGCTAGAATCTGGCCTCCTCATACCTACCCCCCATTCTACTATCAGTCTTAGATCCACGACAGTTGGCGCTCACCGTGGGGCAGGTGTCTTAGCGACTTATTAGAGAAGTTGCAATTTTTCCGATCCCCATCATCATGGTTCCAGGCGGAGGTTTGGCTGAGGGCCGCGAGATCCGTCTCGGCGCGCTCGTGTTTGTCGCCGACGACTCCGCTTCGCTTCAGGAGGCACCACTTGACGTCGATGCGCTCCCCGCCCGCGGGGCGACGCACTTTCACGCGTGCGTCCGCGGCGTCCTCTTGCGGCAACCGTCGACCCAGTACTAGTCGACTCCTACGGCTTTCCCCCTCCCTGCGACCCGCCAGAACAAGCGCACCGGCCGGTCAAGGGTTCAACGGTGGGTGAAGCATGCGGTGGCCCGCCAGTCGGCCACCCCTCAAGTCGCGGCGCTCGAGCCCGACGAGTCTCTCTACGGCCTGTTCGATCTGTCGACTGGGTCCATAGAGACTGCATCCGAGTGCGATAGCAATGACTCGGCAGCGGAAGTCCTGATGGTCAATGGACCACGCGGTCCTCCTGGCTTCGATCGTGAAGACGGAGGTGACGGGAACGGTGATCCGTCGCGCGTTCACGAGGAGTACCGCCCCGAGCCTCTCTCCTCGCAGCAGAGAGAAGAACTTCGTTGCCGAAACATGGATGCCCTGCATACTCCTATCGTTGGAGAAACGCCCGAGGCCCAGGCCTTGGAACAGGCTCGCTTGGCCAATCTGGTTGAGCGCACTCGGCTGGAGAACCTACAGCGCGCACTCGATGATCGCGCTCGTCAACGTGCTCCTGAGTCCAGCCGACGCCAACTTTTTCCACCTCCGGCTCAGGTATACCGAACACCGATCCAAAACCTAGCAGCTGCGGCCCGAATAGCAGAGTCGATTCAACCTTCCCAGTCAGAAGCTGGTCGAGGTCTGGCGCAGATTAGGGCCTTGCTCCGGGCAGCAGGAGAGCAGAATACAGCCGTGTCTCAGTCGCGGGATAGGATCCATAACAAATCTGTGGTCGCAGATACGGTCCAGTCGGCCCATAGCCCGAGATCGGCCCCGAGGCGTGAGGGACGTGGAGAGCGGCGTGATCAGTACAGAAACCAGGAGCAGTATGATCGTCGAGCTGATCGCAATGGTCGCCGTCGAGTGCCCACGCCTCCTCCAAGGAGTGGGTCGTACGTGCCGCGGCCACATGAAGACAGGTGCCCTAACAGCGTCGGAAGAGGTATTCCAGTCGACCCCAGGGAGCCAGGCTTTGACGCGAGATCTATTCTTGTACAAGGCTTGGTCAACAGAAACAGAGCTCACCAAGATGGCCATGACAGAGGCCTGCAAACCAGCAACAGGGTGCATGTATCTGGCCCAGAGTGCTTCAGCAGAGCTATCAGAGCTGCAGTGATTCCCCCAACTTCAGGTTGGCGACTGGAGTCAGTAAGTTCACCGGAGAGTCCAAGCCTGACACCTGGCTCGAAGACTACCGAGTGGCTGTCCAGATTGGTGGCGGAAATGACGAGGTGGCCATGAAACGCCTTCCTCTAATGTTGGAGGGCTCGGCTAGGGCGTGGCTGAATCAGTTGGCGCCTGGCAGTATCTATACTTGGGAAGATCTCGCTGAAGGAAATATGCCCTAGAGGCAATAATAAAGTTATTATTTATTTCCTTATAATCATGATAAATGTTTATTATTCATGCTAGAATTGTATTAACCGGAAACATAATACATGTGTGAATACATAGACAAACAAAGTGTCACTAGTATGCCTCTACTTGACTAGCTCGTTAATCAAAGATGGTTATGTTTCCTAACCATGAACAATGAGTTGTTATTTGATTAACGGGATCACATCATTAAGAGAATGATCTGATTGACATGACCCATTCCATTAGCTTAGCACCCGATCGTTTAGTATGTTGCTATTGCTTTCTTCATGACTTATACATGTTCCTATAACTATGAGATTATGCAACTCCCGTTCACCGGAGGAACACTTTGGGTACTACCAAACGTCACAATGTAACTGGGTGATTATAAAGGAGTACTACAGGTGTCTCCAAAGGTACATGTTGGGTTGGCGTATTTCGAGATTAGGTTTTGTCACTCCGATTGTCGGAGAGGTATCTCTGGGCCCTCTCGGTAATGCACATCACTTAAGCCTTGCAAGCATTGCAACTAAATGAGTTAGTTGCAGGATGATGTATTACAGAACGAGTAAAGAGACTTGCCGGTAACGAGATTGAACTAGGTATTGGAATACCGACGATCGAATCTCGGGCAAGTAACATACCGATGACAAAGGGAACAACGTATGTTGTTATGCGGTCTGACCGATAAAGATCTTCGTAGAATATGTAGGAGCCAATATGGGCATCCAGGTCCCGCTATTGGTTATTGACCGGTGACGTGTCTCGGTCATGTCTACATTGTTCTCGAACCCGTAGGGTCCGCACGCTTAAGGTTACGATGACAGTTATATTATGAGTTTATGCATTTTGATGTACCGAAGGTTGTTCGGAGTCCCGGATGTGATCACGGACATGACGAGGAGTCTCGAAATGGTCGAGACATAAAGATTGATATATTGGAAGCCTATGTTTGGATATCGGAAGTGTTCTGGGTGAAATCGGGATTTTACCGGAGTACCGGGAGGTTACCGGAACCCCCGGGAGCTATATGGGCCTTAGTGGGCCTTAGTGGAAAAGAGAAGGGGCTGCCCAAGATGGGCTGCGCGCCTCCCTCCCTCCCCTAGTCCTATTAGGACAAGGAGACGTGGCCGGCCCCCTCTCTCTCTTTTCCCCCTCCGCGAATCCTATTCCAACTAGGATTGGGGGGGGGGGATCCTACTCCCAGAGGGAGTAGGACTCTCCTGGCACGCCACCCTTGGCCGGCTAGCCTCCCCCCTCTAGTCCTTTATATACTGAGGCAGAGGCACCCCAGAAACACACAAGTTGATCCACGTGATCTATTCCTTAGCCGTGTGCGGCGCCCCCAGCCACCATAGTCCTCGATAATACGGTAGTGGAGTTTAGGCGAAGCCCTGCTGTTGTAGTGCATCAAGATCGTCACCACGCCGTCGTGCTGATGGAACTCTTCCCCGACACTTTGCTGGATCGGAGTCCGGGGATCGTCATCGAGCTGAACGTGTGCTCGAACTCGGAGGTGCCGTAGTTTCGGTGCTTGATCGGTTGGATCGTGAAGACGTACGACTACATCAACCAAACGCTTCCATTGTCGATCTACTAGGTATGTAGATCACACTCTCCCCTCGTTGCTATGCATCACATGATCTTGCGTGTGCGTAGGAATTTTTTTGAAATTACTACGAAACCCATCAGTGGCATCCGAGTCTAGGTTATTTATGTTGATGTTATATGCACGAGTAGAACACAAGTGAGTTGTGGGCGATATAAGTCATACTGCCTACCAGCATGTCATACTTTGGTTCGGCGGCATTGTTGGACGAGACGACCCGGACCAACATTACGCGTACGCTTACGCGAGACCGGTTCCCCCGACGTGCTTTGCACATAGGTGGCTTGCGGGCGACTGTCTCTCCAACTTTAGTTGAACCGAGTATGGCTACGCCCGGTCCTTGCGAAGGTTAAAACGGAGTCAAATTGACAAACTATCGTTGTGGTTTTGATGCGTAGGTAAGTTTGGTTCTTGCTTAAGCCCGTAGCAGCCACGTAAAACTTGCAAACAAAGTAGAGGACGTCTAACTTGTTTTTGCAGGGCATGTTGTGATGTGATATGGTCAAGACATGATGCTGAATTTTATTGTATGAGATGATCATGTTTTGTAACCGAGTTATCGGCAACTGGCAGGAGCCTTATGGTTGTCGTTTTATTGTATGCAATGCAATCGCGATGTAATGCTTTACTTTTATCACTAAGCGGTAGCGATAGTCGTAGAAGCACAAGCTTGGCGAGACGACAACGATGCTACGATGGAGATCAAGGTGTCACGCCGGTGATGATGGTGATCACGACGGTGCTTCGGAGATGGAGATCACAAGCACAAGATGATGATGGCCATATCATATCACTTATATTGATTGCATGTGATGTTTATCCTTTTATGCATCTTATCTTGCTTTGATTGACGGTAGCATTATAAGATGATCTCTCACTAAATTATCAAGAAGTGTTCTCCCTGAGTATGCACCGTTGCGAAAGTTCTTCGTGCTGAGACACCACGTGATGATCGGGTGTGATAGGTTCTACGTTCAAATACAACGGGTGCAAAACAGTTGCACACGCGGAATAATCAGGTTATACTTGACGAGCCAAGCATATACAGATATGGCCTCGGAACACAGAGACCGAAAGGTCGAGCGTGAATCATATAGTAGATATGATCAACATAACGATGTTCACCATTGAAAACTACTCCATCTCACGTGATGATCGGTTATGGTTTAGTTGATTTGGATCACGTAATCACTTAGAGGATTAGAGGGATGTCTATCTAAGTGGGAGTTCTTTAATTAATGTGATTAACTAAACTTAAATTTATCATGAAACTTAGTACCTGATTAGTATCTTGCTTGTTTATGTTTGATTGTAGATAGATGGCTCGTGCTGTTGTTCCGTTGAATTTTAATGCGTTCCTTGAGAAAGCAAAGTTGAAAGATGATGGTAGCAATTACACGGACTGGGTCCGTAACTTGAGGATTATCCTCATTGCTGCACAGAAGAATTACGTCCTGGAAGCACCGCTGGGTGCCAGGCCTGCTGCAGGAGCAACGCCGGATGTTATGAATGTCTGGCAGAGCAAAGCTGATGACTACTCGATAGTTCAGTGTGCCATGCTTTATGGCTTAGAATCGGGACTTCAACGACGTTTTGAACGTCATGGAGCATATGAGATGTTCCAGGAGTTGAAGTTAATATTTCAAGCAAATGCCTGGATTGAGAGATATGAAGTCTCCAATAAGTTCTATAGCTGCAAGATGGAGGAGAACAGTTCTGTCAGTGAGCATATACTCAAAATGTCTGGGTATAATAATCACTTGATTCAATTGGGAGTTAATCTTCCAGATGATTGCGTCATTGACAGAATTCTTCAATCACTGTCACCAAGCTACAAGAGCTTCGTGATGAACTATAATATGCAAGGGATGAACAAGACTATTCCCGAGCTCTTCGCAATGCTGAAAGCTGCGAAGGTAGAAATCAAGAAGGAGCATCAAGTGTTGATGGTCAACAAGACCACTAGTTTCAAGAAAAAGGGCAAAGGGAAGAAGAAGGGGAACTTCAAAAAGAACGGCAAGCAAGTTGCTACTCAAGAGAAGAAACCCAAACCTGGACCTAAGCCTGAAACTGAGTGCTTCTATTGCAAGCAGACTGGTCACAGGAAGCGGAACTGCCCCAAGTATTTGGCGGATAAGAAGGATGGCAAGGTGAACAAAGGTATATGTGATATACATGTTATTGATGTGTACCTTACTAATGCTTGCAGTAGCACCTGGGTTTTTGATACTGGTTCTGTTGCTAATATTTGCAACTCGAAACAGGGACTACGGATCAAGCGAAGATTAGTTAAGGACGAGGTGACGATGCGCGTGGGAAACGGTTCCAAAGTTGATGTGATCGCAGTCGGCATGCTACCTCTACATCTACCTTCGGGGTTAGTATTAGACCTAAATAATTGTTATTTGGTGCCAGCGTTAAGCATGAACATTATATCTGGATCTTGTTTGATGCGAGACGGTTATTCATTTAAATCAGAGAATAATGGTTGTTCTATTTATATGAGTAATATCTTTTATGGTCATGCACCCTTGAAGAGTGGTCTATTCTTGTTGAATCTCGATAGTAGTAACACACATATTCATAATGTTGAAGCCAAAAGATGCAGAGTTGATAATGAGAGTGCAACTTATTTGTGGCACTGCCATTTAGGTCATATCGGTGTAAAGCGCATGAAGAAACTCCATTCTGATGGACTTTTGGAAACACTTGATTATGAATCACTTGGTACTTGCGAACCGTGCCTCATGGGCAAGATGACTAAAACGCCGTTCTCCGGTACTATGGGGAGAGCAACAGATTTGTTGAAAATCATACATACAGATGTATGTGGTCCGATGAATATTGAGGCTCGTGGCCGATATCGTTATTTTCTCACCTTCACAGATGATTTAAGCAGATATGGGTATATCTACTTAATGAAACATAAGTATGAAACATTTGAAAAGTTCAAGGAATTTCAGAGTGAAGTTGAAAATCATCGTAACAAGAAAATAAAGTTTCTACGATCTGATCGTGGAGGAGAATATTTGAGTTACGAGTTTGGTGTACATTTGAAAAATTGTGGAATAGTTTCGCAACTCACGCCACCTGGAACACCTCAGCGTAATGGTGTGTCCGAACGTCGTAATCGTACTTTACTGGATATGGTGCGATCTATGATGTCTCTGACTGATTTACCGCTATCGTTTTGGGGATACGCTCTAGAGACGGCCGCATTCACGTTAAATAGGGCACCATCAAAATCCGTTGAGACGATGCCTTATGAACTGTGGTTTGGCAAGAAACCAAAGTTGTCATTTCTAAAAGTTTGGGGCTGCGATGCTTATGTGAAAAAGCTTCAACCTGATAAGCTCAAACCCAAATCGGAGAAATGTGTCTTCATAGGATATCCAAAGGAAACTATTGGATACACCTTCTATCACAGATCCGAAGGCAAGACTTTTGTTGCTAAATTCAGAAACTTTCTGGAGAAGGAGTTTCTCTCGAAAGAACTGAGTGGGAGGAAAGTAGAACTTGACGAGGTAACTGTACCTGCTCCCTTATTGGAAAGTAGTACATCACAGAAAACTGTTTCTGTGACACCTACACCAGTTAGTGAGGAAGTCAATGATAATGATCATGAAACTTCAGAACAAGATACTACTGAACCTCGTAGATCAACAAGAGTAAGATCCGCGCCAGAGTGGTACGGTAATCCCGTTCTGGAAGTCATGATGCTAGATCATGATGAACCTACGAACTATGAAGAAGCAATGGTGAGCCCAGATTCCGCAAAGTGGCCCAGATTCCGCAAAGCGCCAGGATCTATCATGTATGCAATGTTGTGTACCAGACCTGATGTGTGCCTTGCTATAAGTCTAGTAGGGAGGTACCAAAGTAATCCAGGAGTGGATCACTGGATAGCGGTCAAGAACATCCTGAAATACCTGAAAAGGACTAAGGATATGCTTCTCGTATATGGAGGTGACAAAGAGCTCGTCGTAAATGGTTACGTTGATGCAAGCTTTGACACTGATCCGGACGATTCTAAATCGCAAACCGGATACGTGTTTACATTAAACGGTGGAGCTGTCAGTTGGTGCAGTTCTAAACAAAGCGTTGTAGCGGGATCTACATGTGAAGCGGAGTACATAGCTGCTTCGGAAGCAGCAAATGAAGGAGTCTGGATGAAGGAGTTCATATCCAATCTAGGTGTCATACCTAATGCATCGGGTCCAATGAAAATCTTTTGTGACAATACAGGTGCAATTGCCTGGGCAAAGGAATCCAGATTTCACAAGAGAACCAAGCACATCAAGAGACGCTTCAATTCCATCCGGGATCTAGTCCAGGTGGGAGACATAGAGATTTGCAAGATACATACGGACCTGAATGTTGCAGACCCATTGACTAAGCCTCTTCCACGAGCAAAACATGATCAGCACCAAGGCTCCATGGGTGTTAGAATCATTATGGTGTAATCTAGATTATTGACTCTAGTGCAAGATCTCGCTGAAGGAAATATGCCCTAGAGGCAATAATAAAGTTATTATTTATTTCCTTATAATCATGATAAATGTTTATTATTCATGCTAGAATTGTATTAACCGGAAACATAATACATGTGTGAATACATAGACAAACAAAGTGTCACTAGTATGCCTCTACTTGACTAGCTCGTTAATCAAAGATGGTTATGTTTCCTAACCATGAACAATGAGTTGTTATTTGATTAACGGGATCACATCATTAAGAGAATGATCTGATTGACATGACCCATTCCATTAGCTTAGCACCCGATCGTTTAGTATGTTGCTATTGCTTTCTTCATGACTTATACATGTTCCTATAACTATGAGATTATGCAACTCCCGTTCATCGGAGGAACACTTTGGGTACTACCAAACGTCACAATGTAACTGGGTGATTATAAAGGAGTACTACAGGTGTCTCCAAAGGTACATGTTGGGTTGGCGTATTTCGAGATTAGGTTTTGTCACTCCGATTGTCGGAGAGGTATCTCTGGGCCCTCTCGGTAATGCACATCACTTAAGCCTTGCAAGCATTGCAACTAAATGAGTTAGTTGCGGGATGATGTATTACAGAACGAGTAAAGAGACTTACCGGTAACGAGATTGAACTAGGTATTGGAATACCTACGATCGAATCTCAGGCAAGTAACATACCGATGACAAAGGGAACAACGTATGTTGTTATGCGGTCTGACCGATAAAGATCTTCGTAGAATATGTAGGAGCCAATATGGGCATCCAGGTCCCGCTATTGGTTATTGACCGAAGACGTGTCTCGGTCATGTCTACATTGTTCTCGAACCCGTAGGGTCCGCATGCTTAAGGTTATGATGACAGTTATATTATGAGTTTATGCATTTTGATGTACCGAAGGTTGTTAGGAGTCCCGGATGTGATCACGGACATGACGAGGAGTCTCGAAATGGTCGAGACATAAAGATTGATATATTGGAAGCCTATGTTTGGATATCGGAAGTGTTCCGGGTGAAATCGGGATTTTACCGGAGTACCGGGAGGTTACCGGAACCCCCCGGGAGCTATATGGGCCTTAGTGGGCCTTAGTGGAAAAGAGAAGGGGCTGCCCAAGATGGGTTGCGCGCCTCCCTCCCTCCCCTAGACCTATTAGGACAAGGAGAGGTGGCCGGCCCCCCTCTCTCTTTTCCCCCTCCGCGAATCCTATTCCAACTAGGATTGGGGGGGGGGATCCTACTCCTAGAGGGAGTAGGACTCTCCTGGCGCGCCACCCTTGGCCGGCCAGCTTCCCCCCTCTAGTCCTTTATATACTGAGGCAGAGGCACCCCAGAAACACACAAGTTGATCCACGTGATCTATTCCTTAGCCGTGTGCGGCGCCCCCAGCCACCATAGTCCTCGATAATACTGTAGCGGAGTTTAGGCGAAGCCCTGCTGCTGTAGTGCATCCAGATCGTCACCACGCCGTCGTGCTGACGGAACTCTTCCCCGACACTTTGCTGGATCGGAGTCCGGGGATCGTCATCGAGCTGAACGTGTGCTCGAACTCGAAGGTGCCGTAGTTTCGGTGCTTGATCGGTTGAACGAGTACATCAACCAAACGCTTCCATTGTCGATCTACTAGGTATGTAGATCACACTCTCCCCTCGTTGCTATGCATCACATGTTCTTGCGTGTGCGTAGGAAATTTTTTGAAATTACTACGAAACCCATCACTCGCCCGAGTGTTTGTCAGAACGTTTGAGGGTACTTGCAAGCGGCCAGCAGGTTTGACGGAATTACAGTGTTGCGTCCAGAAACCAAATGAAACTTTGAAAGATTATATCCAGAGGTGGATCACCCTGCACCACACGGTGGAAGATGTGTTTGATCATCAGGCAATTTGTGCTTTCAAGGAAGGCGTCAGGTACCGAGAGTTGAATCTGAAATTCGGTCGGACAGGGAACATGACTTTGACTCGGATGATGGAAATCGCCACCAAGTATGCCAATGGTGAAGAGGAGGAGCGACTGCGGAGCGACAAGCACAAGGCAGTCGCCCACGAAGCCGGAGGAGGAAACTCCATTCGAAAACAAAAACGCAAGGCCGAACCAGCTGCTCCGTGTGAGGCCTTGGCTGTGGTTCAAGGAAAGTTCAAGGGGAAGCCCAAAGGGCCGTGGAACCCCAAGAAAGTAAAAGATCAAGATGGAAATGACGTGTTGGATCTGCCGTGCCATATCCACACCAAGAAAGACGAAGAAGGTAATTTCATTTACCCGAAGCATACCACTCGACAGTGTCGGCTCCTGATCCAGCAGTTTCGAGAGAAACAACCCAAGGAAAAGGAGAAGGAGGCAGACAAGGCTGAGAGTGAAGGGGAAGATGATGATGGTTATCCTCACGTGAATTCCACTCTCATGATTTTTGCTGATGTTGAAAACAAGAGTCGATTGAAAGTCATCAACAGAGAAGTGAACATGGTCGCTCCGGCGACACCCAATTACTTGAAATGGTCGCAGACTACCATTACATTCGACCAGTCTGATCACCCAGCGCACATCGCCACCCCTGGGAGGCAAGCGCTGGTGGTCGACCCGGTGGTCAAAGGCATTCGACTGACAAAGGTCCTGATGGACGGTGGCAGTGGCCTGAACATTCTGTACGCAGAAACGTTGAAAGGAATGGGCATTCCGATGTCCAGACTCAGTGAAAGCCACATGAGTTTCCTGTCATCCCAGGCAAGAAGGCTGCGTCCCTCGGTCAGATTGCACTCGACGTGGTTTTCGGTGATGCCAAAAATTACCGCAAAGAAAAGTTGACGTTTGAAGTCGTGGATTTTTAGAGTGCGTATCATGCAATTCTGGGCAGGCGGCTTATGCACGATTCATGGCTCGACCTTATTACGTGTATCTCAAACTGAAGATGCCTGGTCCCAGAGGAGTGATCACTATCTCTGGTAATCGGAAAAAGGCGGAAGAGTGTTTCCAGAAGGGCTCAATGATCGCCGATGCCCAGATGGCCGTGGCAGAATTGCAAGAATACCAGAAAAATGCAGACCCAAGTGACTTGTTGCGAGCCAAGAAGCCAGCCACGGATTCAGCATTCCAGTCGTCTGGCGAGACGAAGTCTGTTCACATTCACCCGACGGACCCCAATGCAGCTCCGACCCACATTTCGACCACACTCGACTCCAAATAGGAAGAAGCACTCATCCAGTTCCTCCGTGAGAACTGGGACATCTTTGCATGGAGGCCTTCTGACATGCCAGGTGTTCCTAGGGGACTAGCTGAGCATCGTTTGCGAGTCGACCCAAAAGTGAAACCAGTCAAAGAGCATCTTCGGCGGTCCACCGTCCAGAAAAGAAAAGCAATCGGCGACGAGGTGGCTCGGCTTTTGGCAGCTGAGTTTATCCGAGAGATTTACCACTTCGAGTGGTTAGCCAATGTTGTCATGGTCCCAAAGAAAGATGACTCACTCCGCATGTGCATCGATTTCAAGCATATCAATCGGGCCTGCCAAAAAGATCACTTCCCTCTCCCTCGCATCGATTAGATAGTCGACTCGACTGCTGGGTGCGAGCGTTTGTCCTTTTTGGATGCCTACTCCGGGTACCACCAGATCTGTCTGTACGGACCCGATGAAATAAAGACAGCTTTTATCACCCCGTTCGGGTGCTTCTGTTATGTCACAATGCCATTCGGCTTGAAGAACGCCGGAGCCACATTTATGCGAATGATTCAGAAGTGCCTGCTCACTCAGATCAGTCGGAATGTGGAAGCATACATGGATGACATTATGGTCAAGTCACGTAAAGGTTCTGACCTGCTGACCGACCTCGCCGAAACCTTTGCCAACCTCAGAAGGTATGATATCAAGCTCAATCCATCAAAGTGCATGTTTGGAGTTCCAGGCGGAAAGTTACTCGGTTTTCTTGTTTCCGAACGAGGAATCGATGCTAACCCAGAGAAAGTAGGCGCTATACTTCGGATGAAACGCCCCGTGCGTGTGCATGATGTCCAGAAGCTTACTGGTTGCTTGGCCGCCCTAAGTCGATTCATTTCTCGCCTCGGTGAAAAGGCCCTGCCTCTTTACCGACTGATGAAGAAATCAGATGCATTCGAGTGGACTCCAGAAGCTGATACACCATTTTTAGAGCTAAAAGCCCTGCTTTCCACCCAGCCGGTGCTTGCTGCTCCAATCAGCAAAGAGCCTCTTTTGCTTTATATAGCAGCCACTGGACAAGTCGTCAGTACAGTACTTACGGTCGAGCGGGAAGAAGAAGGAAAAGCGTACAAAGTTCAACGCCCAGTTTATTATATTTCTGAAGTCCTGACCCCATCAAAGCAGAGATATCCTCACTATCAGAAGCTTGTCTATGGAATTTACATGACCACGAAGAAGGTTGCACACTACTTCTCAGATCACTCTGTTACAGTCGTCAGCGACGCTCCATTGTCAGAGATTCTGCACAACAGGGATGCAACTGGTCGAGTGGCAAAATGGGCGATTGAACTCCTTCCCTTGGATATCAAGTTTGAGGCAAAGAAAGCTATCAAGTCCCAAGCAATAGCAGATTTCCTCGCCGAGTGGATCGAACAGCAACTGCCGACTCAAGTTCACTCGGAGCACTGGACCATGTTCTTTGACGGATCCAAGATGTTGAACGGTTCTGGTGCTGGAGTAGTTCTGGTATCCCCCCGAGGAGACAAGCTCAGATATGTCCTCCAGATTCACTTTGATTCCTCCAACAATGAAGCAGAGTATGAAGCACTCCTGTATGGGTTGCGCATGGCCATCTCACTCGGCGTCCGTCGCCTCATGGTCTATGGCGACTCAGATTTGGTAGTTAATCAAGTGATGAAGGAGTGGGACGTTAGAAGCCCAGCCATGACTGGTTACTGCAACGCGGTGAGAAAGCTTGAGAGGAAGTTCGAGGGGTTAGAACTCCACCACATCCCCCGATTGAAAAATCAAGCAGCCGATGAATTGGCAAAGATAGGTTCCAAGAGAGAGGCCATTCCCAGCAATGTGTTCTTGGAGCATATTCACACGTCGACAGTTTAGGAAGATCCTTTCATTGAAGAGCCCCCACAACCCAAGAGCGCCACGGATCCAACTGAAGTCAAGGTCCCAGCTGTGGTCGACCTAATCATGGAGGTTCTGGCCATTACTCCCGACTGGACAGTGCCCTACATTGCGTACATCCTCAGGAAAGAGCTCCCAGAGGATGAAGAAGAAGCTCGACAGATTGTCCGCTGGTCTAAAGCTTTTACTGTGATAAGAGGGCAGCTGTTCAGAGAAAGTGTGACTGGAGTCGGTCAGAAGTGCATAACACCAGAAGAAGGTCGAATGATCCTCAATGACATCCACTCGGGGACCTGTGGTCACCATGCGTCCTCTCGGGCCATCGTGGCTAAAGCATACCGAGCTGGATTCTATTGGCCACGAGCAAATGAGATGGCGAAAGATATAGTCGACAGATGTGAAGGCTGTCAATTTTACTCCGATATGTCTCACAAGCCAGCGTCAGCCCTGAAGACCACCCCCCTCGTCTGGCCCTTTGCTGTTTGGGGACTGGATATGGTTGGACCGCTGAGGACCGGCAGAAGCGGATTCACTCACGTGCTCGTTGTAGTCGACAAGTTTACCAAATGGATCGGAGCCAAACCCATCAAGAACCTTGACGCTAGCACCGCTGTCAGTTTTATCAGAGAATTGACGTTCCGATATGGAGTCCCACACAACATCATCACGGACAACGGATCGAACTTCAATTCCGATGAGTTCAGAATTTTCTACGCCTCTTAGGGCACTCGAGTCGACTATGCTTCTGTTTCTCACCCGCAGTCGAACGGACAAGCAGAAAGAGCCAATGCCCTAATTCTCAAAGGACTAAAGCCCCGACTGATGCGTGATATCAAACACGCAGCAGGTGCTTGGGTTGATGAACTTCCGTCAGTTCTGTGGGGTTTAAGGACAACTCCTAATCGGTCGACTGGAAGAACTCCTTTCTTCTTAGTCTATGGAGTCGAAGCTGTCCTGCCAAGTGACTTGCTCCACAACGCACCCCGAGTTGAACTCTTCTCCGAAGCAGAAGCAGAGCAGGCCCGGCAAGATTCGGTCGATCTCTTAGAGGAGGAAAGAGAGATGGCCTTGATTCGCTCGACCATTTATCAACAAGATTTGCGTCGATTCCACGCCAGGAATATGAGCGGCCGGGCCTTTCAAGAAGGAGACTTGGTTCTTCGAGTGGATCAGCAGAAACCACACAAGCTCGCTCCAACTTGGGAAGACCCCTTCATCGTCACCAAAGTTCTCCACAACGGAGCATACCATCTTTACAGTATCGAGCATCAGAAAGACGAGCCACGGGCTTGGAACGCGGAGCTGCTCCGCCCCTTTTATACTTAAACACTCGTTCGAATAAAATGTAATAAGCAACACCTTTTGTAATTCGTTTATCAAAGACAAGAGCTTACGGTTCTCTCATTCGATTGTGTTGTTCTTATTTACTCCTGAAATCCCCCAGTGGGTTGGTTTAGTCACGAATCCGTTCCGCCTAAGTTCGAAAAAATCCTACCGAGTGAAGAATAATCCTTCCACTCAGGGGCTTAGTGTTGGGGAACGTAGTAATTTCAAAAAAATTCCTACGCACACGCAAGATCATGTGATGCATAGCAACGAGAAGGGGGAGTGTGATCTACATACCTTGTAGATCGACAACAGAAGCGTTTGGTTGATGTAGTCGTACGTCTTCACGGCCCGACCGATCAAGCACCGAAACTACGGCACCTCCGAGTTTTAGCACACGTTCAGCTCGATGACGATCCCCAGACTCCGATCTAGCAAAGTGTCGGGGAAGAGTTCCGTCAGCACGACGGCGTGGTGACGATCTTGATGCACTACTGCCGCAGGGCTTCGCCTAAGCACCGCTACAATATTATCGAGGTCTATGGTGGCTGGGGGCGCCGCACACGGCTAAGAATAAGATCACGTGGATCAACTTGTGTGTCTCTAGGGTGCCTCTGCCTCAGTAAATAAAGGACCAAAAGGGGGGAGGCCGGCCAGCCACATAGGGTGCGCCAGGAGAGTCCTACTCCCTCTGGGAGTAGGATTCCCCCCCCCCCCAATCCTAGTTGGAATAGGACTCGCAGAGGGGGGAAAAGAGAGAGAGGGGTCGGCCCCCTCTCCTTGTCCAATTCGGACCAAGGGAGGGGAGGGGCGCACGGCCCACTATGGGCTGCCTCTTCTCTTTTCCACCAAGACCCATAAGGCCCATCTAGCTCCCCAGGGGGTTCCGGTAACCTCCCGGTACTCCGGTAAAATCCCGATTTCACCCGAAACACTTCCGATATCCAAACATAGGCTTCCAATATATCAATCTTTATGTCTCGACCATTTCGAGACTCCTCGTCATGTCCGTGATCACATCCGGGACTCCGAACAACCTTCGGTACATCAAAATGCATAAACTCATAATATAACTATCATCGTGACCTTAAGCATGCGGACCCTACGGGTTCGAGAACAATGTAGACATGACCGAAACATATCTCCGGTCAATAACCAACAGCGGGACCTGGATGCCCATATTGGCTCCTACATATTCTATGAAGATCTTTATCGGTCAGACCGCATAACAACATACGTTGTTCCCTTTGTCATCGGTATGTTACTTGTCCGAGATTCAATCGTCGGTATTCCAAATACCTAGTTCAATCTCGTTACTGGCAAGTCTCTTTACTCGTTCTGTAATACATCATCCCGCAACTAACTCATTAGTTGCAATGCTTGCAAGGCTTAAGTGATGTGCATTACCGAGAGGGCCCAGAGATACCTCTCCGACAATCGGAGTGACAAATCCTAATCTTGAAATACGCCAACCCAACATTTACCTTTGGAGACACATGTAGAGCTCCTTTATAATCACCCAGTTACGTTGTGACATTTGGTAGCACACAAAGTGTTCCTCCGGCAAACGGGAGTTGCATAATCTCATAGTTATAGGAACATGTATAAGTCATGAAGAAAGCAATAGCAACATACTAAACGATCGGGTGCTAAGCTAATGGAATGGGTCATGTCAATCAGATCATTCACTTAATGATGTGATCCCGTTAATCAAATAACAACCACTTGTTCATGGTTAGGAAACATAACCATCTTTGATTAACAAGCTAGTCAAGTAGAGGCATACTAGTGACACTTTGTTTGTCTATGTATTCACACATGTATTATGTTTCTGGTTAATACAATTCTAGCATGAATAATAAACATTTATCATGATATAAGGAAATAAATAATAACTTTATTATTGCCTCTAGGGCATATTTCCTTCAGTCTCCCACTTGCACTAGAGTCAATAATCTAGATTACACAGTAATGATTCTAACACCCATGGAGCCTTGGTGCTGATCATGTTTTGCTCGTGGAAGAGGCTTAGTCAATGGGTCTGCAACATTCAAATCCGTATGTATCTTGCAAATCTCTATGTCTCCCACCTGGACTAGATCCCGGATGGAATTGAAGCGTCTCTTGATGTGCTTGGTTCTCTTGTGAAATCTGGATTCCTTTGCCAAGGCAATTGCACCAGTATTGTCACAAAAGATTTTCATTGGACCCGATGCACTAGGTATGACACCTAGATCGGATATGAACTCCTTCATCCAGACTCCTTCGTTTGCTGCTTCCGAAGCAGCTATGTATTCCGCCTCACATGTAGATCCCGCCACAACGCTTTGTTTAGAACTGCACCAACTTACAGCCCCACCGTTTAATGTAAACACGTATCCGGTTTGCGATTTAGAATCGTCCGGATCAGTGTCAAAGCTTGCATCAACGTAACCTTTTACGATGAGCTCTTTGTCACCTCCATATACGAGAAACATATCCTTAGTCCTTTTCAGGTATATCAGGATGTTCTTGACCGCTGTCCAGTGATCCACTCCTGGATTACTTTGGTACCTCCCTGCTAGACTTATAGCAAGGCACACATCAGGTCTGGTACACAGCATTGCATACATGATAGATCCTATGGCTGATGCATAGGGAACATCTTTCATATTCTCTCTATCTTCTGCAGTGGTCGGGCATTGAGTCTTACTCAACTTCACACCTTGTAACACAGGCAAGAACCCTTTCTTTGCTTGATCCATTTTGAACTTCTTCAAAACTTTGTCAAGGTATGTGGTTTGTGAAAGTCCAATTAAGCGTCTTGATCTATCTCTATAGATCTTAATGCCTAATATGTAAGCAGCTTCACCGAGGTCTTTCATTGAAAAACTCTTATTCAAGTATCCCTTTATGCTATCCAGAAATTCTACATCATTTCCAATTAGTAATATGTCATCCACATATAATATCAGAAATGCTACAGAGCTCCCACTCACTTTCTTGTAAATACAGGCTTCTCCAAAAGTCTGTATAAAACCAAATGCTTTGATCACACTATCAAAACGTTTATTCCAACTCCGAGAGGCTTGAACCAGTCCATAAATGGATCGCTGGAGCTTGCACACTTTGTTAGCTCCCTTTGGATCGACAAAACCTTCCGGTTGCATCATATACAACTCTTCTTCCAGAAATCCATTCAGGAATGCAGTTTTGACATCCATCTGCCAAATTTCATAATCATAAAATGCGGCAATTGCTAACATGATTCGGACAGACTTAAGCATCGCTACGGGTGAGAAGGTCTCATCGTAGTCAATCCCTTGAACTTGCCAAAAACCTTTTGCGACAAGTCGAGCTTTGTAGACAGTAATATTACCATCGGCGTCAGTCTTCTTCTTGAAGATCCATTTATTCTCAATTGCTTGCCGATCATCGGGCAAGTCAACCAAAGTCCAGACTTTGTTCTCATACATGGATCCCATCTCAGATTTCATGGCTTCAAGCCATTTTGCGGAATCTGGGCTCACCATCGCTTCTTCATAGTTCGTAGGTTCATCATGATCTAGTAGCATGACTTCCAGAACAGGATTACCGTACCACTCTGGTGCGGATCTTACTCTGGTTGATCTACGAGGTTCAGTAGTATCTTGTTCTGAAGTTTCATGATCATTATCATTAGCTTCCTCACTAATCGGTGTAGGTGCCGCAGAAACAGGTTTCTGTGATGTACTACTTTCCAATAAGGGAGCAGGTACAGTTACCTCATCAAGTTCTACTTTCCTCCCACTCACTTCTTTCGAGAGAAACTCCTTCTCTAGAAAGGATCCATTCTTAGCAACGAATGTCTTGCCTTCGGATCTGTGATAGAAGGTGTACCCAACAGTCTCCTTTGGGTATCCTATGAAGACACATTTCTCCGATTTGGGTTCGAGCTTATCAGGTTGAAGTTTTTTCACATAAGCATCGCAGCCCCAAACTTTAAGAAACGACAACTTTGGTTTCTTGCCAAACCATAGTTCATAAGGCGTCGTCTCAACGGATTTTGATGGTGCCCTATTTAACGTGAATGCGGCCGTCTCTAAAGCATAACCCCAAAACGATAGCGGTAAATCAGTAAGAGACATCATAGATCGCACCATATCTAGTAAAGTACGATTACGACGTTCGGACACACCATTACGCTGTGGTGTTCCGGGTGGCGTGAGTTGCGAAACTATTCCGCATTGTTTCAAATGTACACCAAACTCGTAACTCAAATATTCTCCTCCACGATCAGATCGTAGAAACTTTATTTTCTTGTTACGATGATTTTCAACTTCACTCTGAAATTCTTTGAACTTTTCAAATGTTTCAGACTTGTGTTTCATTAAGTAGATATACCCATATCTGCTTAAGTCATCTGTGAAGGTGAGAAAATAACGATATCCGCCACGAGCCTCAATATTCATCGGACCACATACATCTGTATGTATGATTTCCAACAAATCTGTTGCTCTCTCCATAGTACCGGAGAACGGTGTTTTAGTCATCTTGCCCAAGAGGCACGGTTCGCAAGTACCAAGTGATTCATAATCAAGTGGTTCCAAAAGTCCATCAGTATGGAGTTTCTTCATGCGCTTTATACCGATATGACCTAAACGGCAGTGCCACAAATAAGTTGCACTATCATTATCAACTCTGCATCTTTTGGCTTCAACATTATGAATATGTGTGTTACTACTATCGAGATTCATCAAAAATAGACCACTCTTCAAAGGTGCATGACCATAAAAGATATTACTCATATAAATAGAACAACCATTATTCTCTGATTTAAATGAATAACCGTCTCGCATCAAACAAGATCCAGATATAATGTTCATGCTCAACGCTGGCACCAAATAACAATTATTTAGGTCTAATACTAATCCCGAAGGTAGATGTAGAGGTAGCGTGCCGACCGCGATCACATCAACTTTGGAACCATTTCCCACGCGCATCGTCACCTCGTCCTTTGCCAGTGTTCGCTTAATCCGTAGTCCCTGTTTCGAGTTGCAAATATTAGCAACAGAACCAGTATCAAATACCCAGGTGCTACTGCGAGCTCTAGTAAGGTACACATCAATAACATGTATATCACATATACCTTTGTTCACCTTGCCATCCTTCTTATCCCCCAAATACTTGGGGCAGTTCCGCTTCCAGTGACCAGTCTGCTTGTAGTAGAAGCACTCAGTTTCAGGCTTAGGTCCAGACTTGGGTTTCTTCTCTTGAGTAGCAACTTGCTTGCCGTTCTTTTTGAAGTTCCCCTTCTTCTTCCCTTTGCCCTTTTTCTTGAAACTAGTGGTCTTGTTGACCATCAACACTTGATGCTCCTTCTTGATTTCTACCTCCGCGGCTTTCAGCATTGCGAAGAGCTCGGGAATAGTCTTATTCATCCCTTGCATATTATAGTTCATCACGAAGCTCTTGTAGCTTGGTGGCAGTGATTGGAGAATTCTGTCAATGACGCAATCATCTGGAAGATTAACTCCCAATTGAATCAAGTGATTATTATACCCAGACATTTTGAGTATATGCTCACTGACAGAACTGTTCTCCTCCATCTTGCAGCTATAGAACTTATTGGAGACTTCATATCTCTCAATCCGGGCATTTGCTTGAAATATTAACTTCAACTCCTGGAACATCTCATATGCTCCATGACGTTCAAAACGTCGTTGAAGTCCCGATTCTAAGCCGTAAAGCATGGCACACTGAACTATCGAGTAGTCATCAGCTTTGCTCTGCCAGACGTTCATAACATCTGGTGTTGCTCCAACAGCAGGCCTGGCACCCAGCAGTGCTTCCAGGACGTAATTCTTCTGTGCAGCAATGAGGATAATCCTCAAGTTACGGACCCAGTCCGTGTAATTGCTACCATCATCTTTCAACTTTGCTTTCTCAAGGAACGCATTAAAATTCAACGGAACAACAGCACGGGCCATCTATCTACAATCAAACATACATAAGCAAGATACTATCAGGTACTAAGTTCATGATAAATTTAAGTTCAATTAGTCAAATTACTTAAAGAACTCCCACTTAGACAGACATCCCTCTAATCCTCTAAGTGATCATGTGATCCAAATCAACTAAACCATAACTGATCATCACGTGATATGGAGTAGTTTTCAATGGTGAACATCGTTATGTTGATCATATCTACTATATGATTCACGCTCGACCTTTCGGTCTCCGTGTTCCGAGGCCATATCTGCATATGCTAGGCTCGTCAAGTATAACCCGAGTATTCTGCGTGTGCAAAACTGGCTTGCACCCGTTGTAGATGGACGTAGAGCTTATCACACCCGATCATCACGTGGTGTCTAGGCACGACGAACTTTGGCAACGGTGCATACTCAGGGAGAACACTTCTTGATAATTTAGTGAGAGATCATCTTATAATGCTACCGTCAATCAAAGCAAGATAAGATGCATAAAAAGATAAACATCACATGCAATCAATATAAGTGATATGATATGGCCATCATCATCTTGTGCTTGTGATCTCCATCTCCGAAGCATCGTCGTGATCACCATCGTCACCGGCGTCGACACCTTGATCTCCATCGTAGCATCGTTGTCGTCTCGCCAATCTTATGCTTCCACGACTATCGCTACCGCTTAGTGATAAAGTAAAGCATTACATCGCGATTGCATTGCATACAATAAAGCGACAACCATATGGCTCCTGCCAGTTGCCGATAACTCGGTTACAAAACATGATCATCTCATACAATAAAATTTAGCATCATGTCTTGACCATATCACATCACAACATGCCCTGCAAAAACAAGTTAGACGTCCTCTACTTTGTTGTTGCAAGTTTTACGTGGCTGCTACGGGCTTAAGCAAGAACCAATCTTACCTACGCATCAAAACCACAACGATAGTTTGTCAAGTTGGTGCTGTTTTAACCTTCGCAAGGACCGGGCGTAGCCACACTCGGTTCAACTAAAGTTGGAGAAACTGTCACCCACAAGCCACCTCTGTGCAAAGCACGTCGGGAGAACCGGTCTCGCGTAAGCGTACGCGTAATGTCGGTCTGGGCCGCTTCATCCAACAATACCGCCGAACCAAAGTATGACATGCTGGTAAGCAGTATGACTTATATCGCCCACAACTCACTTGTGTTCTACTCGTGCATATAACATCAACATATAAAACCTAGGCTCGGATGCCACTGTTGGGGAATGTAGTAATTTCAAAAAAATTCCTACGCACACGCAAGATCATGTGATGCATAGCAACGAGAAGGGGGAGTGTGATCTACATACCTTGTAGATCGACAACGGAAGCGTTTGGTTGATGTAGTCGTACGTCTTCACGATCCGACCGATCAAGCACCGAAACTACGGCACCTCCGAGTTCTAGCACACGTTCAGCTCGATGACGATCCCCGGACTCCGATCCAGCAAAGTGTCGGGGAAGAGTTCCGTCAGCATGACGGCGTGGTGACGATCTTGATGCACTACTGCCGCAGGGCTTCGCCTAAGCACCGCTACAATATTATCGAGGTCTATGGTGGCTGGGGGCGCTGCACACGGCTAAGAATAAGATCACGTGGATCAACTTGTGTGTCTCTAGGGTGCCTCTGCCTCAGTATATAAAGGACCAAAAGGGGGGGAGGCCGGCCGGCCACATAGGGCGCGCCAGGAGAGTCCTACTCCCTTTGGGAGTAGGATTCCCCCCCCCCCAATCCTAGTTGGAATAGGACTCGCGGAGGGGGGAAAAGAGAGAGAGAGGGGCCGGCCCCCTCTCCTTGTCCAATTCGGACCAAGGGAGGGGAGGGGCGCGCGGCCCACTATGGGCTGCCTCTTCTCTTTTCCACCAAGGACCATAAGGCCCATCTAGCTCCCCGGGGGGTTCCGGTAACCTCCTGGTACTCTGGTAAAATCCCGATTTCACCCGGAACAATTTCCAATATCCAAACATAGGCTTCCAATATATCAATCTTTATGTCTCGACCATTTCGATACTCCTCGTCATGTCCGTGATCACATCCGGGACCCTGAACAACCTTCGGTACATCAAAATGCATAAACTCATAATATAACTGTCATCGTAACCTTAAGCATGCGGACCCTACGGGTTCGAGAACAATGTAGACATGACCGAAACATGTCTCCGGTCAATAACCAACAGCGGGACCTGGATGCCCATATTGGCTCCTACATATTCTACGAAGATCTTTATCGGTCAGACCGCATAACAACATACGTTGTTCCCTTTGTCATCGGTATGTTACTTGCCCGAGATTCGATCGTCGGTATTCCAATACCTAGTTCAATCTCGTTACTGGCAAGTCTCTTTACTCGTTCTGTAATACATCATCCCGCAACTAACTCATTAGTTGCAATGCTTGCAAGGCTTAAGTGATGTGCATTACCAAGAGGGCCCAGAGATACCTCTCCGACAATCGGAGTGACAAATCCTAATCTCGAAATACGCCAACCCAACATGTACCTTTGGAGACACCTGTAGAGCTCCTTTATAATCACCCAGTTACGTTGTGACGTTTGGTAGCACACAAAGTGTTCCTCCAGCAAATGGGAGTTGCATAATCTCATAGTTATAGGAACATGTATAAGTCATGAAGAAAGCAATAGCAACATACTAAACGATCGGGTGCTAAGCTAATGGAATGGGTCATGTCAATCAGATCATTCACTTAATGATGTGATCCTGTTAATCAAATAACAACCACTTGTTCATGGTTAGGAAACATAACCATCTTTGATTAACGAGCTAGTCAAGTAGAGGCATACTAGTGACACTTTGTTTGTCTATGTATTCACACATGTATTATGTTTCCGGTTAATACAATTCTAGCATGAATAATAAACATTTATCATGATTATAAGGAAATAAATAATAACATTATTATTGCCTCTAGGGCATATTTCCTTCACTTAGCTGCAGTCGAGCACTCGCCTAAGTTCTCTCACTAAGAGGTTTAACGGCAGTCCAACACTCGCCTAAGTTTGAAAAAATCCCACCGAGTGGAGAGCAGTCCTCCCACTCGGGGGCTTAGCTGCAGTCGAGCACTCGCCTAAGTTCTCTCACTAAGAGGCTTAACGGTAGTCCAGCACTCGCCTAAGTTTAGAAAAATCCTACTGAGTGGAGAGCAATCCTCCCACTCGGGGGCTTAGCTGCAGTCGATCACTTGCCTAAGTTCTCTCACTAAGAGGCTTAACGGCAGTCCAGCACTCGCCTAAGTTTGAAAAAATCCCACCGAGTGGAGAGCAGTCCTCCCACTCGGGGGCTTAGCTGCAGTCGAGCACTCGCCTAAGTTCTCTCACTAAGAGGCTTAACGGCAGTTCAACACTCGCCTAAGTTTGAAAAAATCCTACCGAGTGGAGAGCAGTCCTCCCACTCGGGGGCTTAGCTGCAGTCGAGCACACGCCTAAGTTCTCTCACTTAGAGGCTTAACGGCAGTCCAGCATTCGCCTAAGTTTGAAAAAATCCTACCTAGCGGAGAGCAGTCCTCCCACTCGAGGGCTTAGCTGCAGTCGAGCACTCGCCTAAGTTCTCTCACTTAGAGGCTTAACGGCAGTCTAGCACTCGCCTAAGTTTGGAAAAATCCTACCGAGTGGAGAGCAATCCTCCCACTCGGGGGCTTAGCTGCAGTCCAGTACTCGCCTAAGTTTGAGACCCATCCCTATCCACAAGGACGACGAGGTGCAGGTCGACTGCAACCTTCTTCTTCGGAGCTGCGGCACAAATACAACGTCCGCTCCATCCCTATCCGCAAGACGACGAGGTGCAGGTCGACTACAACCTTCTTCTTCGGAGCTGCGGCACTAATACAATGTCCGCTCCATCCCTATCCGCAAGGACGACGCGGTGCAGGTCGACTGCCACCTTCTCCTTCGGAGCTGCGGCACAAATACAACGTCCGCTCCATCCCTATCCGCAACGACGACGAGGTGCAGGTCGACTGCCACCTTCTCCTTCGGAGCTGCGGCACAAATACAACATCCGCTCCGTCCCTATCCGCAAGGACTAAGAGGTGTAGCAAGCAAAGTCCATCCGAAGGCAAACACAAGCACATTCGGAGATAAACCAAATTCAGATAAATACTAAAAGGTTCCAAGCAGCGAATCAAAAGTACTCGGGCACCAAGCCCGAAGGAGTTTAACGGTTACAGAAACCACTCGGCATTCTGAGGCAAATTTAAAGCGTATCCAAGTTTCATAAGATTGTTCACTCAGCCGGAGGAGGACTGGCAGGCTCCACGAATGAGTCCAGATCGATCCCATCAGCGATCCGAGTGGCAGCATCAATGAAAGTCTCCATGAAGGACTGGAAGTCATGCTTTTTGGTGTTAGCGACTTTGATCGCAGCCAGCTTGTCTTCACGAACCTCCTTGCAATGGACTCGCACCAGGGACAGCGCCACGTCAGCACCACACCGGGCGGAGGATTTCTTCCATTCTTGCACTCGATCAGGGATCTCGTTCAGTCGAGTCATTAGAGATTCCAGATCATTCTGAAGCGTCACCTCCGGCCAAAGCATCGAGTCGATTCGAGAGACAACCTCCTTCAGGCGTGCGGGGTAGCTTGTGGCGTTGGCGATACGGGACTTCAGTCGGAGCATGTTCATCGTAGTTTCATCGTAGACCGGGGAAGCGATAGGGTCCAGGCCCATCTCGACCCTCCCAGTTTCTTCGTCAAAGTCTTGACAAAGTTCTACGGCCAAGAGTCAGTTCAATCAACCGAGCAAAATCCGATGGCAAACATCAACACAGTCGGATTAAAAGAAATACCTCCCAGCACGAGATAAAGCTTCTTGGCGAGGGTCCTCAGATAGGCTTCTGTGTCGTTCCTCTTGCGGATCGCAGACTCCAACTTTTCGTTCAGGGTGACCTTATCCTTCTTCAGGCCGGTCACTTCGCGGTTAGCTTCATTAAGACAAGATGTCAGTCTAGTCACCTCTCCTTCAAGCGTTCCGACTAAAGCAAGCTTCTTCTTTGCGAGAGCGGTTTTGTCTTGGGCTGCTTTTTGCGCGGCGGCGAGGTCCGAGTCCTTCTTGTCCAGAGCCAACTTCATTTTCTCTGCAAAAGAAATAATCGAATAAAAAAAGAGATCAAAGAGATATATTGAAATTCAGTCGGCAATCAGTTACCTTCCATACCAGCGGCCTCATCTTGAGCTTTTTTCAGATTTTGCCGAGCCAATTCCAAGTCTAAGTTGAGTTGCCTCTGCTTCTCTTCGAGTTTGGCAAACTTGGAGATAAGAGTACAAGACTTCTGCAGGAGGCAAGAGACAGGTCAATCGATAGGTTCGAAAGCAGCTCATTTCCGAATGAATAAAACCTAAAGAAGTGGACAACAAGCTGTTCAGACCCCAGTCGACTGCCAGCAGTCGACCGCGGTCTCGGGGACTACACCCAGTGGGTGCACTTGGCGTTCCCCCACCGGTTCTGATCCCACTCGCCCGGCCCGCCGGAGTCGAGTGCAAGGAGTAAAAGAGAGAGAGAGAGAGAGAGAGAGAGAGAGAGAGAGAGAACAATTGCATCGTCAAGAAAAGAAGAACTCAGACCACAGTCGACTGCCAGCAGTCGACCGCGGTCTCGGGGATTACACCCAGTGGGTGCACTTGGCGTGCCCCCATCGGTTCTGATTCCACTCGCCTAGACCGAGTGGAAGAGCAAAACTACCAAAAATGACAGCAACACCCGCTGGGTGCTCTAATTCAACGCGAACAACATGAGATTGTGCACAAGAAGATTTTTCAAGAACAAAAACAGTCGGAAAGTCTACTCACCTCGACGTTGGCCCGAAGAGCGGCACTAGCATCATAGGCAGCCTGACTACTCTCGTGCACTATCTTCACCCGCTCCATCATCATATCATCCTGTCGGATGGCTTCCGTAGCCGCTTCCGACTGGTTGTCTGGGACGGGGTGGCTGGTAAAAAAATGTGCAGACGACTCAGGTGCAGATGCTTGAGGCTCCGCGGTGTGGAGTTGGATAGTTGAAGGAACCACAGGCGCGGTCGACCGCATGGGGTGCCCGCTCGGCAAGGGTGCAATGAATGTCACAGCGGCCCTGCCCGCATCTTCAGCCTGACAGACGGGAGGCGTTGCAGTTGGTTCCTGCCGAGCCACCCTACCAGCTGTTACCTTCTTGCTCTTCCTAGGCTTAGGATCCACATCTTCGTCGTTGTCCGGAAGGTCAATGATGTTGGGTGGAGCTGCAAGACAGAACATTCGACCCCAAGTGAACCACTCGACCCTAAAAGGATCAAGAATCGAAATCGCAAGAGTTCATACCTGGGTTAGAGGTCACCGCATCCTCCATTTCCTCGTCCCGGTACTGGTATGAAGAGGTCCCTCATGTAGCAGCACTGCAAAGGCCCGCATTCAATCGGTTACATCCAGTTAATTGAATCCACATAAAGGACAAGTCAGATGGTTACCCGGAGATAGTAGGAACGGTCACTTTGATCCGAGGCAAAGCTTTGGGCGGTTTGGAAGAGATGGCTTTCGGCACTTTCGGCGCTGGAAGCAGCGCGACCTTGGATTGCTTTGGAGGCTTCTTAGTCGGCGTCGGGGAAGACGTCCTGGGGCGCTTCGAGGATTTCTCGATCGGCGCAGCCACCAAGTCCGGAGCGCGTGCCGGGTCATGAGTGTGCTTGGACCTCCTCTCCCTGCGAGGAGGCGAGTCGACTTCTTCCTCATCGGTCGATTCACCGCTCTCCTCGTCCTCCTCGGCTTCCGAATGCTCCTCGCCGCTCTCGCCCCCGCTCCCTTCTTCTTCAGCGCCGGGGTCCTGCACTCCGTTAGGCATCGAGTACATTTCAATGAGGCCCTGAAAGGATAACAATCGAAAGACATTCAGTCGACCACAAACGGGACATCACGTGGTGAATCGGAAAGATACTTGATAAAACAGAAATATACCTGCTCTGGCTGGCGCGAGTTGTCGAATGGAATCACCCTCCTGGATCCCCGAGGGTTGTCTTTGTTGCCAGTGATTCCCCTCAACCAGTTCTCCAAGATATCCTTGCTGACCTCCTCCGGGTGGATCCGAGTGGTATCTTCGAGCCCAGAGTACATCCACATCGCATGGTCGCGCGCCTGAAGAGGTTGGATGCGTCGACCGAGAAAGACCTCCAGCAGATCCATCCCGGTCACTCCGTCGCGGACAAGCTGGACGACCCGTTCGACCAGCTCCTTGACCTGCACCTTTTCTTCTCGAACTACCTTCAGGGGAGCAGGCTTCTCCACTCGAGCCAAGGAGAAAGGAGGAAGTCAAGTCGACTGGCCAGGGGTTGGCTGATCCTTGCAGTAAAACCAAGTCGACTGCCAGCCCCGGACCGAGTCAGGAAGGATCATCGCTGGGAAAGTACTCTTGCTCCTCATCTGGATCCCCAGACCACCGCACATCTGGATCACCGCGTCCTCTCATCACTAGATTGGCCTTTTTAACCGACTGGGATAGGCAAGTGAAAATGTGTTTGAAAAGCCCCCAGTGCGGTCGACAACCCAAGAAGTTTTCGCACATGGACACAAAAGCGGCCAGATAGACTATGGTGTTCGGAGTGAAATGGTGGAGTTGAGCCCCAAAGAAGTTCAAAAAAAACCAGAAGAAAGGGTGGGGAGGCAGCGAGAATCCGCGATCTACGTGGGTTGCTAAGAGGACACACTCACCCTCTCTAGGCTACGACTCAGTTTCGTGCCCCGGGAGCCGAGCCGACTTGTGGGGGATCAATCCCCCCTCCACCAGGTCGTCGAGGTCGTCCTGCGTGATTGCCGAGCGGATCCAGTCGCCCTGGATCCAGCCCGCCGGCAGGCCGGACCTTGACGAGGATCCGCCCTGGCTGGTCCGCTTGCCCTTCGCCTTCGCGGTCGCCTTCTTCGCGCGTTCCAATGCCGCTGTCTTGTCCTTCCCCATGGTGGCGGATCGAGATCGAGCGGAGGTCTGGCGACGAGGCGGAAGCAAGAGTGGCGGAGGGATCAGGAGAAAGAGAAGAGAGAATGGGGGCGTGCAGAGCAGGGGCCTGGCCCGAGACCTTTTATAAGGCCTTCCACCGAGTGGCTGACTAGTGGACCCAAGCGATCTAAACAAATCCCACAACAGCCGCGCGCGCAGTACGTGGCGAAAAAGGTGGCGCGGGGATCGAGGAGACTTACCTAATCCGTCTCGATAACCTCGTTTCCTCCCGTCTGGCGCGATTCCCAAAATTCGAATCCCGCAAGATCAGCGGAGAGCGGAACAACCTATCAGACTGAAGACAAACACCCTCTACATCATCATTCGGAATTCAACCATGAAAGTTCACTCAACAACAACCAAGAATGGACCAAGGCGATTGAGAAAGGAGTCGATGTCGTCTCCTCAACTCATTGTTTCAGGAAAAGGCATATTCATAGCACAAAGAGTGGGTCGGATGTGTTCTCGACCCTTCCTCACTCAAACCCTGATCCATTCGGGGGCTAATGATGAAGCTATGTACCTAGGGTAGGGTCATGGATCTGTCCAGCGTATCCTCCCCAAGGACATCTTTACAAAGAATCAGAAGCAATCGAAGAGAAATCATCATCCACTCGACCGTGGAGATGCGCTCACTCGACCACCTTGAAGACACTCGACCACCAGAAGATGAGGAACCCTCCACTCTGCAACGGTTAAGACTTAAACCATAGCATTATGAGCATTTATGACATTTACTGTAGACGTTACCTGTAACGCCTTTCCTTTATGAGCATTGAACTCTGTGTAATGGAGGGGAGCCGGGGTCCTGGCGCACTCTATATAAGCCACCTCTCTCCTCTGGGACAAGGGTTTGCACTTTTGTAAACACACACACGTATAATCCAGTCGACCGCCTCAGGGCACCGAGACGCAGGGCCGTTACTTCCTCCAAGAAGGGTCTGAACTCGTAAAACTCGTGCATACAACTACTCCATATCTAGGATCTTGCCTCCTCATACCTACCCCCCATTCTACTGTCAGTCTTAGATCCATGACACTTCCTACAAGTAGAACACCATGATGTATTTGCAAAACATGTTTTACTCCATTTTATATCAATTAGCTAGCACTGCTTTTAGGGTTTACAAAAAAAGGAATGTTGAGCATGCAAATATAAAACAAAGAACAACAAAAAGTCATGTTTTTTCTTGACTTACTGAAACAACAAAAGTAAGAAAGAAAATGTTTTCATCAGGTGCTACCATGCCAACATATTGCAACTTACCACACATGTTCAATACAAGTTACCACCAAATGATAAATCATGTTTTGACAGACCGTCTCATGTGAAAAACATGCAGGTGCTCCACCTACATCTAACCCGAGGATCCATGAAGCCAAACAAGGAAGCAAGTTCTAGCATTGGGGGGAAGAAAAGTTCTTTGATGTATCGGTCAGCGAGCGGGCAAGTCCAGAAACATGAGCGTTGAACGGTGATCAAGGAGGGGTTAACACTGATACATACTCCATGCCTAAGGCTCCTAATACAATAATGAAGTTTGACACTTTTGAGGAGGTTGTTGCTCACTACGAGCTATATGCACCCAGGCATGGATTTGGGACAAGGATAGAGTACACAAGAACACTGAAGGACAACACAGTGAGCAGAGCACTCCTGATGTGTGGGAAAGGCGGCAAGCCAAAGAAGAAGAAGGAGGAGGTGCAGGATGTGCAGAACCCAAAAGGCATCATGAAGAAGATAAAAAGGCGGAAGATTATGAGGACTGAGTGTCCAGCCCACCTTTATCTTACACACAAGGATGCGTGGTGGAGAATCAAACGCTCCGACGACAACCACAACCACCCACTGATCAGAAAGCCTTCCCTGACAAAATTTCTAGCATCACATCGGAACATTCCCAAAGACAAGAAGGACTTCTTATGGATTCTGCACGGATGCAACATACAGACCGTGAGGTAAATGCAACTAATTTCATGGTTCTATGGTGCTGCTGAGAATGTACCACACACAACACAGGACCTTGCGAATCAGCGAGCCAAATTTCGTAAGGAGTACTGTAATGCGGATGTGGGGAGCACGATTTCATACTTTGAGGAGCTGAGGGCAAAGGATCCAGATTTCTATCAGAGAATGAAACTTGATGATGAAGACAGGGTGGAAAACGTGTTTTGGATAGATGGCGCGTCGCGCAGAGCATACACAACAACAACATTGTCTCGTTCGACACAACGTGCATGACTAATATGTAGAAGATGTCGTGTGCGCCCTTCATTGGCATTAATAACCATGGGCAATCAATCCAACTCGGTTGTGGTTTCGTTCAAAACAAACTGACTGACAACTTTGTGTGGTTGTTTAACACATTCTTGCATGCGATGGGTGGGGTTGCGCCAAACAACATAATCATAGATTAGGACTTTGCCGTGAGGAATTTTATTGATGAGGTGTTCATCGGGATAGTAGATAGAAATTGCAGATGGCACATTATGAAGAAAGCACATGAGAAGCTTGGGAGGCTAATGGCTGATGATCAACCACTGAACAAAGCATTCAAAAATTGTGTTAACAACAGCTTGACTAGTAATGTATTTCCACACAACACACTCCACTCGCATAACCGCAAGCTAGCTATTGTGTCACGGCATCCAAAGTTACCATGCTGAATTATAATAAATCATCACCAATTATACCCATTTTCTCCACATTTAAAAAGAGGTTTCATTTAAAAACTGGATTGTTATGGTACCCAGAAAAATTTACTAGCACTCATGTTCGAAAGTGACCATGACCACTTGAGCACATTTACCATGTTGTTCTAGTTCACATTCTGCATGAACTAGAACCACCAAGTGTTTCCTGAATGAAGCTATCATGTTAAGTACATCAAAATTATCATGATCTATGCACTTGAGTTACCATCTCCTTGATTTTGACTGCAGTGGAAGTGTTATCTGAGCTAGAGTCACCAAGAGTTGTTTGTTCAAGTTATCATATCTATGTGCATTAGGAAAGTTCCCCATTCTGCATGAACTAGAACCACCTAGTGTTACCTGAAGGAATTTATCATGTTAAGTACATTAAAGTTATCATGATCTCACTTAAGTTACCATATCCTTGGTTTTTGAATGCAGTGGAAGAGTTTGAGGAAAAATGGTGGAAGATGGTGGATGATCATGATGGACAACGAACATTTCAATTGGTTGTGGGAAAACATGGAATGATGGGTCCCGGTGTACTACATGCATGACTTCTTCCTGTTCTCTCAGACCACGACAAGGAGTGAGGGATTCAATGTTGTCTTGAAGAAGTACGTCAACCCAAATAACTCTCTGGTCGAATTTGCAAAACAGTGCACTGTGATCCAGGAGAAGGTGATGGTGTGCGTGGAAAAAGAGCAACTGGAGATAGTGTAAAAAGAGGTGGAAACATACTCGTTCAACCCACTCGAGTTACAGGTGTGGGGCCTCTACACGGATAATCTTTTCTCTAAATTCCAGATGGAGATAAAGGTGAAAACTGGCTACAGATGTGACACATTGCAAAATGTGTCATTCAAGGTTGGCTCAGTTAGAGGAATCATACCAAAATATGGGGAGAGGGACTACCATGTGCAAGCAAACAAGGATTAAGGGACATATTCATGCACTTGCTGCAAGTTTGAGCGAGATGGTATACTGTGCGCACACGTGCTACGAGTGATGGAACAAATTAGGGTGTACGGGATACCTAAGAAGTATATTCTAAAGAGATGGACTTGTGATCGGGAAGAAGAACTAATCAAGCCTATTTTTGAACAACCAACAGTTAGTAAGAGCATGCCAGAGGGGGGCAAAAGCGTCATGTGATATACGTCAATGCTGAAGGATTTCAAGGCAACATCCAAGAACACTTTCCTCACAGATGATGAGGCTAGGGTGGCCAGAAAGCACCTATATGCTTTCAAGGAAGAAATGGATGCGCTAACAAAATGCCTGCATAAGAAGGCCAGAAGGGATAGTGAAGAAGATAGAGGATCGTTCCAATCACAACAAGATCCATGTTCTAATCCAGTGGTCGCAACGAGTGAAGCCATCCATTTCGAACAGCAAACAAACGTACCTAACACACAACAAGTGGACAACCCAAACACGGGACAAACAAGCATCCCTGTGACAATACAAGCTGGCGTCAACGTGCCAGCCGCTGCATTCAAGCAACCACATGGCGCCATATCCCATTTCTCGAACACAAGAATGATACTAGACCCTCCGAAGACTACCATGAAAGGGCGGTCAAAAAAAAAGGTTCAGCATCCATTTTACATTGCACAAAAAAAGGAAGTGCAGGGTCTACGACAGCCTGGACCATGACAAGCGCAACTGCACGTCACCTCTACCAATATGAATGAAAGAAAAAGGAAGATCATCGCTACAAATGAATGGACAAAACTTATCTCCATTTGTTTGCTGATCATTATCATAGCAAATGTAATCCAAATTATCATACCTATATTTATGTAAGTTATCAGCACTTTGGTGGAATGAGGTTTTAAGTACTTTGTGATGGAAGTTATCGTAAACATATTGTGTAAGTTGTCAGCACTTTGATACTGTGGGCCATCATCAGTTATCTAGATGTTTTATCTATGTCATTTCACTACCATGACTTATCAACACTATATGCAATCAAAAAAGTTATTATACCTACATTTTTGTAACCTATCAGCATTTATACATGCTAATTATCAGCAAAATAATCTGTAAGTTACCAGACAAATTGTGATCAGATTATTTCATGTCAAAAACGATAAAACAACTAGTTATCAGACCATCTTTGTACAAAATATTGGCCATAAATGCTAGAAGTTGTCAACTGGTCCTTGATTTTCTTTGTGTGATGAGAAAACCAAAAAAACAGCATTGTGACAACAAAGCAAATGCTAAACTACTTCTTTCAAGTATTAACATCAATTTAAGACCATCATTGGAATTACTCTCACAAACGAAAAAACAAAAAGATGTCAGTTGATACATCATGAACTGTTGCCAAACAAATGATGGCGCCACTGTTTGCATTTGTTATGAGTGTGATTTAGCCATCTCAATGTCAATATTTTTTTGAGTGCTGGTACTTGGTCATGGGTGAAAGCGGGAATAATTTTCCCATTCCATAGCTCCAGAAACATGAGAGTGAAGAAGCCACAAGCAATGCTGAAACAGAGTGTCAAAGTGAGAACAGTAAGCATGATATCTAACAAAAGTTGAGCTCCAACAAAAAAGTAAAGTAAAAACAAATACACAACTAACCTGTTCTTTTGTTTGAGAACATCAATGTACACGAGTTCATAGTCTTGAATTTGCTTATGCGAGTCCTTGTATGCAATCAACCAAGCCTTCTTTATAGCGTTCATATACCTTGTTGCGTGCTCAATTAAAGATGTACTATCTTATTCACGCAGTGAATCTAGCACCTCAAATCGTTTTGCCTTAAGATTCAGCGATAATACATACCAATGACTGTCATGTGGTCCCTCTCCCAACTTTTGTAGAGCAGGGAATAGTAGCTACAATAATCGTAACATGAACAGAAAAAGGAAGGCATCCTTAAATACAAGGCACATAAAAAAGTTATCATGGGAGAAGATAAAAACTACTAGAAGTTAGATGCTAAATTATTATGCAAAGCAATCAAGTTATCATACCATAGAAGATAAAAATACAAGAATAGGGATGCTGGACCACCATGATAACACAAAAGACAAAAAATATTATACCTTGGATGCTCAATTTACCATAAAAAATAAGTTATCGTACCAGAAAAATACAAAGATACCAGACTATGTATACTGAAGTTATCATGAAAAAAAGCACTGGAAAATTATGAGAATAGTAGGAAAAACAAAAAAGTTACCATGATTGGTAGTGTAAAGTTATGATGATTATGGGTGAAAGAAAACTAATTGTATATCAACGCTAAATTGGCAATACATATGTGGAAAGTGGATATTAACATGTAAGAATGACAACAAACCATAAAGTACCTCATTTTGGTGGCTCAGAATGTAATGCTGGTCCCGTCGAAAATGATGCATTACAGATTTACATTTGAAGTCTCCAACAAGAAGATATACAGACAGTGACCAAGGGAAGATAATCTTGTCTGGCATTTCCAAATATTGAAGAACGCGGACATGCAACTCAATAATACTGGTTGAAACCTGCCCCATTTTTCTCACACAATCAGCAAGCTCGCCGAGTGTGACCCACCTCCCATCGATGTCGATTACCCTAACACTATGATACCAGGGGGAAAGCAACTCAACAAATGGAATGGCAAAAAAATATTTTGCAATAAAGGTATGAAAACTAAGAAAGCTTGTTTGTTACCCCTTAATCTTGGAGTTCGAATCAGTTGTGTGCTTGATAACTTCATCATAAACAGCCTCATCATCTTTGCTGGGGATGAGTGTCAAATATGGCGGCAGCTGGTATTGTGATTTGCGGGTAACAATAACTTTCCTAATTAATGATATAGGCATGGCACTGCGCTGCATATACTCTTTGGGTTGGGGTAAGTGTGGTGTAGGAAATGTGGAGCTTTGACAATGCTCTGCAAAACATCATGAAGGGTTTAGCAAAAGGATTGGTGATGATAAACAAAGGTTAAACAATCTGAAGGGTTCAACGAAGTGGGAAATCAGAAGTTATCAATCAGTTTGTGAGTAACTTATCAACAATGGGGGCAGAAGTTATCAAGTGACATTTATATAGTGCATCACAGCTTTGGCATTGCCAAAGTAACCAAAAATGATTACCTCCTTGGACAATAGCTTTTCCTTTGGCTGCTGGGTTATCATGTTCAAATTCTTCCCACCACATAAGTACTTCGTCATCGTCAAGTTCTACATCATACACCCGAACACAATGATCTTTAATTATTATATAAAAATGAAAATCAAAAGGTAAGATGGGACATGAGAAAAGGGGTATACATGATAAAAAACAAATAAAAACATATACAATAATAACATTGGTGAACTTCACGGGGAAGTACCATCAAATAATAACAGAAGGGGTGTTGTCACTACCGTATTGGGTAAACTAAATATTAAGATATAGTGAAAGTTATCAAGCCAGAATAATGGAAGTTACCAACACAATAATAATGACTTATCACCACAACAGAAAAGGGGTGTTGCCAAGGCCGTATTGGGTAAGATAGTGTCGAGATAGAGTGGTAGGTACTAGGCTAAACAATGAATGTTGCGATAAAGAGGTGTTGTGAAGACTGTATTGGATAAGATAATATTTGGTTATAGTCAAAGTTATCAGGCCAAACAATGATACTTAGTAGGACAACACTAGTTCAGGCCAAAAAAAACAAAAAATTGGTATTGATCAGGGGCACAAAAAATGCAGAACTTGTCATGCAACATACTGGTTAGTTACCATGGGCATAGAACATATTGTGGCATGAGAGGGTAGTGGCACAAGTTATCAGGGAATAAGAAGAGATCTTATCAGTATATAGCAACTCAAGTTACCAGGGACCACAATATGTAACTTACCAACATAACTAAGTGAAGTTACCATCAGACTATTCTATAGTTACCATCAGAAGAGTGCATGATTACCTAGAGCTGTTTTTTCTGCATCAACACCAGTTGCTGCAACAACCACTCCCACATCAGGGGGCACAGACACTTGGGCAGCTTCGGTGATGGCTTCATTAACATTTTGGGTTGTGTCATATGAGAGGACAAAAAACATATTTT
This sequence comes from Triticum aestivum, assembly GCF_018294505.1. Lineage (NCBI taxonomy): Eukaryota > Viridiplantae > Streptophyta > Magnoliopsida > Poales > Poaceae > Triticum > Triticum aestivum. The sequence continues at coordinate 625,606,555 of NC_057800.1, forward strand.
ATCACATTGAAAAAATAATCGCATAAAAAAAATCCACAAACTAGGTCTGTATGTTTAACATCAGAGTAGTGATCCTTCATGCATACCAGTGTCTGCAGTAGGAATTTCCTCAGCATGCAATTCATCATTAACAGTTGTAGAGGCGAGCTCTTCAACAACAGGAGTGATGGTGGCCACTGCAGCAAGTTGTTTTACAGATTCAACAACATCAGATGCAACTTCGCAAGCAGCCGCTGCTTCGACGAAGGCTGGCGAAGAGGCCATCACATCAGATTGTGAAACGACATCAGGAGGCGTCATCGTGGCCTGCTCTTCAAGATCCACAACCTCTACCGGCTGTGAAGATATTGCTCTTAGTCGAGGAGAAGACCTAGTCTTGAGAAATCGCACCTTTGTAGCAGCCTTCTTTTGATTTCACTGGCTGCAAAAAATAAAAGCCAAACAATGGGGGGAGGATGATAAGAAGTTGTGAGATGTAGTGCTAAAATGAACAGACAAAGTTATCATGTGTTGATTGTGTCACAAGGACATATGCTATCTTTACTAAGTTAAACTTATGACATAAAAGTAAGTTAAAGCATGGTAATACCAAAAAGTTACGAGCATATATTAACAAAAATGACCACGATGAATAATCAACCGGGTAAGAATAGATTATAAGGATGTATATAAGATATAAAAACGCTAGCTAATTATAGAAGTAGCATTATGAAATCTAAAATGAAAGAATCTTGGAAATTCATCTATTATGCAACACAAAATGAATAAAAATACAAAAAATATAGACCACGACAAAAGGGGGATTACCTTGATCTTGGGATAGTAGATGATGCCTCAAGTGAACAGACTTGTTTGTCGGGTGCGCTGAATAAAAATACAAGTAGTAAACAAAAATAATTAGAGCAATATTTTATTAACAAATAATGTAGATGTATAGAAATAAGGAGATAGTTGCAAGTTATCAGAGTAATACTACTGAAATTACCAGACAAACAGTTCAAAACTATCATGCAATATGAAGTTACCAGCATATTTTTAACAAAGGTAATCATGAAGAATAATCAACCAGGTAAAAATATATTATACAAATGTATATACTATATAAAAAGGTTAGCTAATTATAAGAAGTAGCATTATGAAACCTAAAGAGAAGAAACTTGGAAATTCATCTATTATGCAACACAAAATGAATAAAAAATACAAAAAGAAAGACTAGAAATAGAAAACAGACTACCTTGATCCTGGGATACTAGATGATGCCTCAAGTGTATCAACTTGTTTGCTGGGTGACCTGAATAAAAATAAAGTAGTGAACAAAATGGTTGGACCAGTAGTTTAGAAACAAAAAGCAGAGATGTATATGAGAAGATAATAGTTGCAAGTTATCAAAGAAATGCTACTGAAATTATCACATACCAACAATTGAAACTACCATGGAGTGTCAAAAATACAGTAACAAAACAAAGAAATTGACAAAAGAAGAGAAACTGAAGAAATATAAGAAGTAGAAAAATACAAAGGATAATTCACCTGCATGGAACCTGCTTAATCTGAGTTGAGGGTGGAATGACCTCACCGGTGCCCTTGTCAGCCACACGGATCGCAAGCTCTTGGATGACCAATTTCATGATAGAAAGATGAATATCCCTATCTGACAGCTGGGCACGCCTGGGTGGCGAAGCTGGACAGGGCAGAGATGGCAGCCTCAAATTCTCGCGCTTCTGCTCATAAGACGAAGTATTAGCAAGCTGAGCACTGCATCTTTCCATAGAAGAATCAGTGGCCGAATCAAACTGCGTGTCTGTCATGTCACGCTGGCTAAGCACGCCATCCCCTGAGCCGCTTGAGATCGTGTTAGAAGTAGCAGTCTGCATGAACTGGGACTCAATCATAGGTTCATCGCCCGCACCGTCAGGTGTGCCTTCGACAATTCCTCCTACCCTGTCATGTGATTTAGCATTTGCATCATCTGAGTGCGGCGCGTCCACATTTGCTACCCCGCTGCCAGAAGCCACGTTCACTGCCCTGCTGCGGGAAGAAGAACCAGTATGGCCTTTTTCACCATGGTAAAAAACTTGAAAGTCTGTATCATCATCATCACCAGAGTCGTCGTTGTCGTTATCCTGTGTCTCATTGTCACTATCCGATTCATCGATAATATTTTTGCCAAGGCTGTCTCTTTGACAAGTACGACGTGCAGGAGGGGGCTTTGCCATATTGCGGGTACCAAAAGAAATTGCCTTAAGATCCGTGTCTAGTCGATGAGACACATGTGAACTGCCTTCATCATCAAGGGAGATGAACCCTTGCACAAGATCGCCAAGCAGGCCAACCAAGCCAGACGAAAACCGGACCACAAGCTTAGAAGCCTTTGCAAGTTTCTGCTCATTAGTAAGAAACAAAGAACACAAGGAACGCTTTTAGTTACCAGACATGATTTTTAGATGCAAAAAAGGATCATGAATTACACAAAACACACAAACCAAGATCATAAATAAATAATAATCAGGATATGCATACAGAAGTTGTCATGTGAGTGCAACAGAAGATACCATCCAAGTACAACACAAGTTATCAGCAGTAATAAATTCAGATTGGTAAAATATGAGTTATCAAGGAGAACAACCACAAAGTACCATGTGAATGCAACAAAAGTTACCATCATAAACACAACATATGTTAACAGCGTGTAAAAATTTCAGATGTGTAATACAAAATAGCATTGTTCAAGAAATCTTCCGATTCACCGATTAATCTTCCAATTTATCTCTAATCAGGGGATGACCGATAAGATTATGTCTTATCTTTGCCGTTTATCTTTTGGACCAATTTATTGTTCTAACAAGCGATTTATTAGGAATCTACCGAGAAATCAAACCTATTCATAGCACGATGTTTGCAAAAACTATGTTTATTTATGTTTTGTGGACCTTGTTACGGAATATGTATATGTATTGTTGTCCTATTTTTTGCCATTATACGAGGATTCAAAGGCTAGAAATCAAGGTAACACTTCTGTCAAATATTGTTTTGGTGTTGAATATAGTGTATTTTAGTGTCGGGAACATGAGATTTTCAAAAAATATCCGATTAATAGTCGACCGATAAAATTGATTTATCGGCCGATTTCCGATTAATCTCTAATCCCTAGCTGACCGAGACGATAACGATAAGCGATATCCTCAACATTGCAAAATAGTTATGAGGGTGTACACTCATAAGTTACCATGTAAATGCAAGAAAAAAAACAAAAGGAGCTACAATTACCATAATACCTCCAAAAAAAATTTAAAAAAAACCAGCATACCTCATCACTGCAGTTTGGTGGGACATGCACACGCATGAATTTCCCAAGACCTTGTAAACCGCCAAACAAGCAGAAATCAACGACAAACTGGGGTTTCAACTGGCGAATTATTGAGAACGCAAATGAGTAAGGAAAAGTATGAAAAACAAATGCATTTGCAGTAAGTACATGAACTGATCAGAAAAAAAACAAGTTACCGGTAGTTTCCCATAAGAAATTCCGTCCGCTTGGACATCCCTACTAAGCACTTCAGATATCTTCTCTTTCGTCCAAACATTAATAGCAAAAGCACCATCGGGCAATGCAATACCAAGACTAGTAAGATCAATTGCATCAATGTACAAATGCTGGTAAAAAGGTGAATGTCGTCAGAATACACAATCAAAACAAAAAAAGAAAAAAGAAAAATGCAGCATCACTTACATTGTAGAAAAGAAGGCATCCCTTTGTAGGCTTTCCCTTTGACAGTGCCTTGTGGAGCTCATCAGCAATGAACTTGGACCAGTTTAGATCTTTAACTCTATTAATGTTTTGCTGAAAAAACAAGGAAGAAAATGAACAAAAAATTAACATGCTAGAAAGCATTGCAGTTTCCATATAAGCATGATGCAAGTTATCAGCCACAAGACATAAAGTTACCACCATACAAAATGAGAAAGTATGGAAATACTTACCAACACACCATACCACCTAGGACTAATCTTGTTGAATGTAGTAGGCGCAATGACAGTATTGCCGGCAAGCATGAGCCACATCCGCTTGAACTTCTCATCAAAATTAACAGAACTTGTTATAAGATCAAGGACATCTGTCATCTTCGGCGTATGTTCAAGCTCACCAAACATCTCAATACCTAACTCAATATCAGCTTCTGTAGGTAGATTGTAAGGGACATCCTCCCCACCACGGGGCACACCCATCACGCGACAGGGATCCTGCCACACCCTGGAACAACCACTTCACGGGATTTTGGCTCGTATAACCCGACAAGCCATTCACTAAGGAAACTGAATGGGTGGACGCACTTGATCTCCCGAAGGCTTTTGAAGTCCATTTCATTGATAGCATTTTTGCTACCATCAGACAAATCTTTACAGGCAATCAAAAATGAGTTAGGGGAAGCCCTGTTCCGAGGTGGAGGGCGCTTCGGCTTCTTTGAAGGAACTCCCTCATGGCCATCACCATATCCTTTGCGCTTCCTTGGCATCGTGCCCCTGCCAAGTACAAAGAAACAAAACAATTAAGAACTGACAATTAAAGAGTTGCGAAAGGTGAATTGAAAGACACAAAAACCAACAACTCAACAAAACCACTAGTAATTTGTATGCATGAGACTGGTAATCAGAACTTATCAACCATGATAACTTTCTTAGTTGACAATCTAATTTCCGGGCATTTGGATTTTGTGATCTACCTTTAATGATAGCGATTAATGACTTTTTGATCGCATGCCTAATTTTCTGTGGTCGTGATTAATGACTTTGCAATCATGCGTCGTGGAATTGATGACACTTTAATGGGATCCGATTTTATAGGGGATTTTTTGTGTGGTGCGCAACCTCTTATAATTATGCAAAATTTATTGTTGTAGCAGGGAATCGAACCCACGACCTCATATGTTAATCCCATGACAACAACCAACTAGGCTAATTTGTTGGTTTGTCACAAGGTACACACTACTTATACCTTCTTATTACGAGTTTTAAAAAGAATTGAACCAACATTATCATCGGTTCCAGTTACTTGAATTTGTGCATCCAAGTTCCATCATTTTATTGCACGTTCCATACTGCTTCACATAGATCAAAAAGTTTTTTTAAAACATCTCCCAGTAACTTTCGTGTAAATAGCATGGTAGTTTATACACCGTAGACCTGATTACTGCGTACAAACACAACTGTAACTTTGACCCGAAGAAATAGTTGTTGATACATACTCCGATAACTTTTGTAAAAATAATATGATAATATATGCACCGAATAACTGATAACTTAGGTACAAACACTGCAATAATTTCAAACTAAGGGAAAAAATTATTGAAAACTTACCCCGTCCACTTCTGTGTAAATAATGATAATACACACACTACGGGCATGATAACTTACGTACAAACATCATGGTAACTTTGAACCGAAGAAAATAGTTGTTGAAACCATACCCCTGCTAACTTATGTGGAAATAGTATGATAACACATACAACATAGACCTGATAACTCAGATACAAACATCGTGGTAACTGTTATCGGGGAATTTTTTTATTGAAAGCATACTCACGTTAACTTACATGTAAATAGCATGGTAATATGGTAATATACAAATCGCATTCCTGACTTAGACACAAACTCCATGATAACTTTTGACTGGGGAATTTTTTTTGAAATGTACCCACGGTAATTTTTTTATAAATAGATGGTAACATACACACAATAGAGCTGATAACTCACGCACAAACACCATGGTAACTTTGACCATCAGGGGTTGTTTAAAAACATTCCCCTGATAACTTCCGTGTAAGTAGCATAATACTATATGCACCATATACGTGATAAGTCACGCACAAACACCACCGTAACTTTGATGGAGGTTGGGTCAAGGGATGAAGTTGTTCAAAAACATAACCCCTCCCGGTAACTTTCATATAAGTAGAACGGTAATATACAAATTGTAGGCTTGATCACTCAGGTACAAACACCGTGATAACTTTGACCCCGGGGGGGGGGGGGGGGTTGTTTGAAAACATACTCTCGATAATTAATGTGTAAATAGCGTGGTAATATACGGACCGCAAGCGTGGTAAGTCACGCACAAACACCGCGGTAACTTTATCCTGGAGAAAATGTTGTTGAATATGCACCATGGTAACTCATATGTAAATAGCATGATAATATATACAGATCAGAGATGATAACTTACTTAGCCCTGGCCTGGTAACTATTTGAACGAAAAAATTATCAGAACATATTAACATGAGATCTAATTTCGTAGGTCTCATCATAATTTTTTATGTGAAAACAAATTTTCAATCGGGCCAACGGTTTGAGTTATAAAACATTTCGAAGTTTCAAAATAAATATAAGATGACATCAGATATTTCCCCTCTAATGTATGCACACATGTGCATGTAAGAGAATGTTGGATTGACTTTTTTATGCCTGGTAATTTATTTATAAACAACATGATAATTTATGCTCAACTGTCATGATAACTTGTGTAACACCCGCGTGGTAACTTTTTACCCCAAAAAAGTCGTCAGAATATACCAACATAGGATCTAGTTTCAAAGGCCTCGCCGCGACGAATTTTTTATGTGAAAACATTTTTTCGATGGAGTAACAATTTGAGCTACAAACTTTTTGAAGTTCAAAACTGAGAGAGTATATGACGACATCATCTTTTTTGTCTTTTTCGCATATATATAATTTGCTCTAATAAAAGGTGAGGAATGAGGGAAAGGTGGAGGAAAGTACGTGCTTGAAGTTGCTAATATGAGAAAAAGGTGAGGAGTACGCATACATGGTTATTAGCATCGTTCGGTTCTGTCTACTAAAATCAGAATGTTCTTAATATATGAAGGTTACTATAACCATTGGTAATTTGAAAACAAGAGAGGAATTGCATGGTAACAACTAAAAATCCAGTGGTAATATGAAGCAATAAGCTATGGCAAGAATCAAGCATTATGCTAGATATGAAACAAGTGAACTAGAGTGAGATTTCAAGGTAACCACTAACAAATACAGTGGTATTGACAAGCAAAAAGGACCTAGTAAAAAACATTAAGCAATATGCTGGATCTGAAGCATGTGACCTAGCATGCAATTTCATGGTATCAGATAACAAATTTAGTGGTAATTTCAATCAACGAGTCCTCGTAGATATGCATTACCCATGGATTATTGTTGCAATATGAATTTACACTAGGACCTTGCGCAATACATCATCATACATCTGCATCTGAAACACATAAGGGAGGGGATTGGGTATAGAGTTCATTTCCACATCCAAAAATTCACCAAAACGAGATGGAACCCCGGGGAAATCAGACCCATACCACCACCCGCAACCAAATCGATCTTGAACCACATGTGTCGCACAAATCTACGCCTAAACTACAACACCACAACTGCGCCCGACCTAATTGGAACGAACCCACAAACACATCCAACTCCCTTCTGCACACCAATCTCAAACAAATTAACACTTGAACGAAACGGCTCGCTGCACCAAAAAACGTCTACACCCTCCAAAAATCGCCCTCGGAACCCCGGGTTCACCCCACGACGCAAACACAAGGGGAGGGGGGGGGAGGAGATCTCACCAGAACAAATTGGTTGCCGACCGCAGCAGAAGCAACCAGCGCCCCCCCCCCCCCTCAATTCGCCGTGGACGAAGGGGAAATGCCCGCAATTCCGCCTCGGTTCACTGGGAGGAAGCGGAAGAGGGGAAGTAATGTCGGAGTGGGGAGGAACAGGGCAAACCGCATGCCGTTACAAGTGAGCGAGCAGATCGGGGGAAGAAAGAGGAGAGGGGATCGTGCGCGAGGAGGCCGGCGATTGTAGAAAGAAACGGCGCGGGCCCACTTGCCATAGAGAGAACAGGAAACGGCCATCATCTCACACGTGATTAGATGGAGCAGGTATCGCGTGGGAGGCTGCGAAACGTCCGATTCAGATCGGACGGGATTGAATGCGTTCGGATCTGAAAACAAAATCAGAACATTTGGAAAATGCACATTTCGTTTAATCAATCAAAGAGGCCCCCGAGAGATGTCGCAGCAAACAGGACACGCGAACCTTCGCTTCTGTTTCACCGGGAAAACAGGGGCCCCGTTGTGAAAAAGACAATAATCCTCGTGGTCGCGGGAGCCATCGGCAGTCCCCGGCAAAGGCACCGGAACCCCCACTGCCCTGTTCCTAAGAATGGCGACCCCGACCACCCGTCCGGGGCGCAGCACTCGCCACCACCGGGAGCCGCTGCTGCATACCGGCCACTACTCCTCCCGCTCCTCCGCTCGCCGGCCGTGGTCGATGGCCGGCGGTGCCGGATGGATCCATCCTTACAGGAGCCGGCGGGCGGTCGTGGTGGTTGTCGGTGGCGGCGTCGCCGGCGCGCTCATCGCCAACTCCCTCCAGAGCTACGCCGACGTCGTCATAATCGACCCGTAAGCGCTCTCTACACATATCTTCTTACGCCTGTGCCACAATTTATCCCCAAAACTATGGCTAAACGATGAGTTATATCGTGAGATTGTTGATAAGCTGGTGCCGAAACTGTGGCGTGCTTGATGTAACTGTGCGCATTGCTGATTGCTTTTTCGCGCATCATCCAGATAAATCCATCAATTAACCCCATGATTCAGATGCCACGCTAAGTCGCTAACATTAGTTATGCCCAAATATAGTCCCCGCTAGATTGTTGAGAATACGAGATATTGACTTGCTAAATAAGAATTGGTTGTTATTTGCTGGATTGATCTTTCACTTGTTAAATAAGAATTGATTTGCTGGACTACTAAAAAAAGAATTGGTTTGCAAATCAGAACCCTCACCAGTTTTTTTCACGAATAAATATCTAAAATCTCACTGTTTAACATTTCAATGGTGTCGGGAGGATGTGACCTGTATATCTGCATATGCTCGGATAATAGTGATCATTTTTTTAGTTTTTTGGGGTGAAGTCCTGATCGACTCGATGCAGATATTCAGTTATTCCACTACTTCCACATTGAAACAGAACCTTATGAATCGGAATATCCGTCACTGTTTCCAAGGCTGTGTTACTTTGTACATTGGGTGCTCACAATATATAGAAAATTAGTTATTTTGAATCCAAAACAAAATGAATGAGTCAAAAAAGAGGTGTGATGCTTTAAAACGGAGGTGTGATGCTTTAAAACGGAGGTGTGAATAGACTTTGGTTACCTGTTATGTATAGAACATTTTACAGTTACCACATTAGACACCACTTTGGGGTCTTTGGTTGATATACTCCTTATAAATAAGATGTTTGTGAACCTTAAAGGCAAACACGTTAGTAGTTAGTAGGGGCAAATTTGTAACAAAAATAGTCCCTAAATAATATCTCCATCCAGATTTTGTTTCAACAGCCCGATATATTTTTATATCACATCCTGCTTGAGGTGTCCGTACAAAATTAATGCCGACTGATTTGTCTACCTTAACTACTTCGGTGCATGTAACTTGATTGGGTAAAAAATAACAGTGAACATTACCCACTTACAATTGTATTGAGTGTGTGAGTATTTAACCAAAAACTACCACATTTCATGGAAACGTGCCTAGAAACTACCACTTTACAAATTTGTGCCAAAAACTACCATTTTTTACTAACCCGTGGTAAGAAACTACCACTTTCGGAAAATGATCGGTTTAGAAGATTGAAACACGTTTATGACAAGTGGGGCCCTCCCGTCAGGGCTAACGAGCTTCCTCCTCTCTCTCTCTGGCATTTTAACAAACACTTTCAGTGCATGGGAGGGAAGCACGTGAGTTTCACCATGGCACCAGTCGGCGGCCTAGGACATCGGCGAGGAGTTGTTGCTGGCCATGACGGTGTGCTTGCGACCTTCCAGCCACGCCGCTGCCTCGGTTCCTGCTGGGCGAGTCCATGGGCGGCGCGGTGGTGCTGCTCCTGCACCGGCCGCGGCGGTCTCCGCCGACGCCTTCGCGGCGAGCACCTCCCGCGACATGGCCTTCAGCCGCGCCTCCCTGGCCTGGACCGCCACCCTAGCCACGCGCGTGTCTTCCCTGCCCGCGGCGACTTCCTCCTGCATCGATCGTGCGCTCGCCTTGGCTCGCTCCGTCTCTCGCCGTGCCTTGTCTAGCTGTTCGGCCGTCGTCTTCTTCTTCTCCTCTTCGCTGTCCCTCGCTCTTGCCTGCGCCGCGGCGAGCTTGGAGGTCACCCGACTCAGTTCCTCCTCCAGCGACGGGATGGACGCTAGATGTACGAGGCGAAGCCGCCGATGCCGAGGGTGACGAGCCGATGTCGATGCGAGCGCGTCCACGAACGCCGGCCTGAGCGCTGCCACCGCGGAGACGAAGTCGGCGAGATGCATCGAGGACAGGAGCTCGTTCGTGCTCTGCCGTGCGTCCTTGGAGGGGAACGGAAGCTCGACGATGTCGGCGGCTCCGGCGCCGACGAGCCCGACCTGGATGAAGGGCGCGTTGCGTGGGGTGGTGAAGAAGGTGATGGGGGAGGCGACGCGGCGGCCGAGGAGGAGGCGCACGAGGTGGAGGAGGACATCGTACTGCACCTTGCAGACCGGACTAGGGGATTCGGGAAGAATGGGGACGACGTCGCGGTGGGCGGGGAGGGGCTAGGAAGGCGTAGGGAGAGGAAGGAGGAGGCCATGGTGCCTGGTGGTGGTGTTTCCCGGCCGCGGCGTGCGAGCGAGCTCAGGGGGAGTGGTGTCTAGGAGCTCCCCTGCTTCCGTCCCATGCACAAGAGATGTTTGTTGAAATGTCAGAGAGAGAGAGGAGGGGAGGAAGAAGAAGGTTGGTGATGATGTGTGGGTCCCACCTGTCAGAAAGGTGTTTAGAAGAGGCGAATCGGGCACTTTCATGACATGGTAGTTTTTAGTCAAAGATTAGGCAAAAAGTGGTAGTTTTCGGCACAAATTTGTGAAGTGGTAGTTTCTGGGCACGTTTCCATGAATTGTGGTAGTTTTTGGTTAAATACTCTGAGTGTGTAGTCTCCAAAAAATGGTCTATGTTCGTCGTCACTCGTCAGCTTTGCACCATGTGTGCTTTAAACTCACAAGTCGTAATTTCCAATGGAGGAATGCTGGGCAAGCCCCTAATCCTATTTAACATATTTGGAGACTTTTTTCTTGAGAGCAATATTTGAAGAGTGACAGCATAAGTGCATGACCCCAAGTTGTACTCTCTTCATCTGAACCAAAATATAATTGAACGCCTTTCTTTTGCTTTATTTTAGGAAGGAGTACCTTGAAATTCCATGGACTAACATGAGATCAAAGGTGGAGCCATCTGTTGCTGAGAAATCATTAATTAACCACAGTGATTACTTGAGCGGTCAAGTCATTACAGCCTCTGCTGCTGATATAAGTGGAGAGGCTGTGATCAGAACAGAGGGTCGTTTGGTGGAGTACACATACCTTGTCATAGCCGCAGGTCACACAAATCAGTGTCCACGAAACAGGAGAGACTGACTAGAACAGTTTCAAGAAGGCAAGCCACCATGCTCACCTAATTGTTGCTTTATTTTCATAAGTTTATTTTTTATATCCGCTTGTCTATCATTTTGATGCACTGATAGTTATTTAGACAAACCATATAAAATTATATCTACACCTTACTCGTTGGAAAAGTGAAACCCATATCGTTTGATATGTTATATGTAGCAACAAAAATGTTTTTACAAAACAACTATGACTTCCTTATTTCTACAAAACAATTATGACTTTCTTATTTTCCAATGGACGTGTCTACTCTAGCACATATCAAACAAATGCCATAACTCAGTGCTTAGACACAAGCCTACAATCAATCTAGGCTATTGTATACCCTTTGAAAATGTAAACTACTATGCAACTATTGCATACGACACAGTGAATGTTTCCTGGGTATGACTTGTTCTTTGTGATGGATATTGTTAGCTCTTGAGTATCTGATCTCATTTACATTTCCAGATGACGTGAAGATAAAATATTCCGATTCGATTCTTATTGTTGGGGGTGAGCCATCAGGCGTTGAGCTTGCTGCTGAAATAGCTGTGAATTATCCAGACAACAAGGTGACACTGGTTCATGACAGACCAAGGTTGTTGGAATCTGTTGGTCAAAAAGCTGGTGGTAAGGCACTGCTTTGGCTGAGATCAAAGAATGTTGAAGTTTATTTGGAGCAGTCGATCGATCTAGAGTCCATGTCAGAGGGAGACAGGCTCTACAGGACGTCGTCGGGGATAGAGATAACAGCTGATTGCTGCTTCTCGTGCCTCGACAGACCACTGAGTTCATCATGGATTAGAGGTTCTGAGCTGAAAGATTGCTTGGACAATGATGGAAGATTGATGGTTGATGTAAATCTAAGAGTGAAAGGCCAGCTTAATATTTTTGCCGCTGGTGATATCATTGACATTCCGGTAAGTTCATACTGTACTTCCGTTTCTGCTGTTGAAGTTCCACCTGATGCGTTCATAGCATTTACCAATTTCCATTATGCAACACAAGGTTGGTTAGTAGTATAGTACCTTTTGGTCAATATATTACGGCACATGTGGTTTTAGAAAGTTCTGACCTGTCAAGCGAACATGCTTTGTCACAGGAGCTCGAGCAAGGATATTTCGTGCAGAGGCATGCCATGATGGTCCCCAAAAACATAAAGCTTTTGATGCATGGGGATAAAGACAGCAAGCTATTGAAATATAAACATTCGACAACAATGTTGTGTCACTTGGTAAGAAGGATGCCGTGGCACAACTATCCTTCGCCACGGTCCTAGGGCACCTTCCTGCGATGTGGAAATTTTGGCTGGAAGGGACCCCGCTAATTTTGACCTTTTGGTTGTACGCACTACACACCCCCTTGTTCAATTTTCCTATCAAAGGAGTAGCACGGTTTATGGGGTTGTAAATTTGTAATGGCGATCGGTTTTGGAAATCGCATGTAGCATGCTTCACTTCACTGAAAGATAGTTGATGAAATTTGAAAGTTTCAGCCCTATCCTTGGTTCTTTTTGCTGTGCTCCGACAGGTGACTGAGAAACTCTCTCACGCATTGATCATTCACCTCGTCGTCTCCAAACACTTTGGCTAGCTCCTTCACCTTGGCCCCGAATTGCTCGCCTTCGTCTTCCACCATGACCCTCCTCAGAGCCGCCGCGATGTCGTCCGCGGCAAACGACCCGTCCTGCTCGTCCCGCGCCACCTCCACGCCGACCTTCTTGTCCACAAGATTCCTGGCATTGAGGCCCTGCTCGAACACCAGCGGCAGCAACACCAGCCTCACGCCCTGCGCCAGGCCCTCGGCGATCGAGTTCCAGCCGGCGTGCGTCAGGAACCCCCCGACTGATGCATGGGCCAGGAACCTCACCTGCGGCACCCAGCCTCGGCACACGACTCCTCGGCCGGCGAGCCGCTCCTCGAAGCCCTCGGGCAGGCCGCCGGAGGTGGAGTCGGTCGGCGCGCGGAACGCCCAGATGAAAGGCAGCCCGGCCGCGTCCAGCCCGAGGGCGATCCGTTGCAGCTGCGCGCTCCTCAGCTTCACCTCGCTCCCGAAGGCCGCGTACACGACGGAGCCCGGCGCCTGTCCGTCCAGCCAGCGCAGCGTCGCCTCGTGGCCGGCCACGTCTTGCTGCGGCGCCGGAGGGAACAGGCCGACCGGGATCACCGGCTTCTCGTAGAGCTCGCCGAGCAGCTGCAGCCACTCAGGCTCAAACTCCGTGCTGCTCCTGATGCCCACGAGCCGGCACCCTTGGATGGTCTTGGCGTACCGGTAGTCCTCCGACACGCCGGAGTCAACCGGGACCATCCTTGGCTTGAACATCTCGCGCGCCTCGTAGCCGCGGAACGCGACGGTGGTCGGGAACGGGACGTACTCGGGGACGGCCGTCAAATGCGCCGGCTCCGTCTTGGCGTGCCTCCCGAGGCCGAGGAGCGTCTCAGGGCTCCCGAAGAAGCTGAGCGCCGCGGCGCCGAACAGGCTGAGGAACGCGCACGGCACGCCGTGCCTCGCCGCGGCCGCCGGCGCCCAGTACGACGCGTAGTCGACGAGGACCCAGTCCGGCCTCGCCTCCTCCTCTAGCAGCCGCGAGAGCTCGCGCTGGAACGCGGCGTCGTAGGCGCGGCGCAGGTACGGGCGGAGGTCGTCGGAGGGCAGGTCGATGGTCGCCTCGGCGTGCTCCGGCAGGCGGTCGACGCGCGGCAGCGGGACGTCCACGACGCGGATGAGGCCGGCGAGGCCCGGCGGGATGTCGATGAGCCGGCGGGTGTTCCTCGGCGTGGAGAGGAGGGTGACCCGGTGGCCCTGCCGGGCCACGCGCTTGGCGAACTCCGTGAACGGGAGCACGTGGCCGAGGGCCAGCCATGGCAGCATCACGACGTGCATCCTGCCGCCGTCCTTGGTCTCCATCTCAGGTGTCCGGAAATTAAGCTTCGGCAATGGAGGAGGGTCAAGATTTCCCAGCTGCGAGATGCTTTCCTTGGAGTTCACAGATTTCCCAGCGGCCAATCAGTCGTCTTGATGTTTTGGGAAAGCCAACGAGTCAGTGTTAATTGCGTGTAACTTTTTGTATGTCTAATATTACTATGTGTATACCTAGGTTACCAATTTTATCAGCTTAATATAAACTATATCAGTTTTGCTAGAGCACATCTAGATGTGCCATAAGTATTGCATATCTAAGTTCTATGTTATTGATCTTACGTCGAGATGTGTGTGGATATTTTTCTTTTCTTTTTTTTCCTCTTTATGTTTGACTCACTCACTTAGATATGCAATAACTAAAACACATCTAGATGTGCCCTAGACACATCCAAACTATATAACATAAAAATTATACGGTTTGGAAATAAAACATCTGAAGTTTATATTAATATATTTTTTATAATATATGATTTGTATTAGGTTGGTCAAATTAATGATCTAGAGGCACGTGGACGCCCTGTAAACTGAGAGAGGTAGTATTATTTCGTTAGCGTGGTGTGCCGCCATTCGCCGAACTTGCAGGTAGGTAGTAAATCTGCGTGACATGACAGCGGTGTCGTTTGTGCAAGTGCAGGCCACGGCTGGCTCCTTCCCGTTGCGTCGACGGCTACGTACAGTGGCACGCACTAGCTTGGGTTATCCTGGAATGAGTGGACTCCCTGGTTCCGCAGAACTGACTCCGCGATTCAGGAAGTTAGGTTAACCCCACCGCGCAACCCTATCTTGTTTGTTTGGGGTAAAACGAATAAATCAGACGTCCAACGCGCGGGCGCAAACGGATATTTGTTTGTTTCATGTCAGCTTTCGACCCATCCGTGGTCCAAGTTTACGTCGGTTTTGGGGTGAAACAGACAGCGCGCGGACGGGCGGGACGCGCGCGCTTGTCCTCCCCTGGTCCGCCTGTCGGTGGGAGAAACCAACCCCCTCACGTCCCATTTGGCGTCATTTCCACAAACCCTCCCACGTCCCTCCCGTCCACCCCCTCTCTCCCCCGTCCATGGCCGACGCCCCGCTGAATTCCGGCGGCCTGGCCGTCGACCCGCCCACAAAGGTGAAGAGGAAGGCAACCAAGGCGCCAAGAAAGCCGCGGCCGGAGTGCACACCGAAGGAGATCGTCAAATTGGACGCGGAATCGGCGAAGAGGAGGGAGCGAGAGCGGTTGTCAAGGTCAATGCCGCCGCGGCCAAGTTCGCCGCCCATGCGATGGAGGCCACGCGGCGCAGTGCCGCGGTCGACGAGAAGGAGGACCTCGTCAACAAAGCGCACGCCCTCCTCATGTTTGGCATGGGCCGTCCGCCCAGGTTCCCTGCAGTGGCCGCCGACCCCGCGAGCACAGGATGGGCGCCCGGCCTCCGCACTGTCAGTCGCCGACGTCGCGGACCGCGCCCATGTCGCCCGGCTTTCCTCCGCCAAGGCACAACGACCAGACCCGTTTCTCGGGGTCGCCGGACGTGGGCTTGTTCACGCCGTCCACATCGCGTCCCGCAACCGTCATCGACCTCAACGTCACGCCTGGGTCCAGCAGCGGCGGCAGGTCGTCCGTCGAGATGCAAAGAAAGCAAGCACGGGCACCATTCACGGGCACCATGCCGGCCCCCCGCATCTTGTTTGACGGAATGCCAACACCAACGCCAACGGTCGACGACCCCTTCTACAACCAGTACATGAAGGACGTGATCTTCGAGGGTGGGCATGGCCGTGCCTACGACCCCGAGGAGACCCAAAGTCAGGATGGCCGCGCCCAGTACGTGCCCGATGAAGAGGCCGACGACCGTGCTGACTATGACCATGGTGACTCGTGGCATGGAGACGATGACATCTATGTCAAAGGTGATGGTGATGAAGAAGAAGGCAATGACGTTTGTCGGTGTCAAAACCGGCGGATCTCGGGTAGGGGGTCCCGAACTGTGTGTCTAGGCCGGATGGTAACAGGAGGCAAGGGACACGAAGTTTTACCCAGGTTCGGGCCCTCTCGATGGAGGTAAACCCTACGTCCTGCTTGATTAATATTGATGATATGGGTATTACAAGAGTTGATCTACCACGAGATCAGAGAGGCTAAACCCTAGAAGCTAGCCTATGGTATGATTGTTGATGTGTATGTTGTCCTACGGACTAAAACCATCCGATTTATATAGACACCGGAGAGGGTTAGGGTTACATAAAGACAGTTACAATGGTAGGAGATCTGATCATCCGTATCGTCAAGCTTGCCTTCCACGCCAAGGAAAGTCCCTTCCGGACACGGGACGGAGTCTTCAATCTTGTATCTTCATAGTCCAGGAGTCTGGCGGAAGGTATAGTTCGGCTATCCGAACACCCCCTAATCCAGGACCCCCTCAGTAGCCCCTGAACCAGGCTTCAATGACGACGGGTCCGGCGCGCAAATTGTCTTCGGCGTTGCAAGGCGGGTTCCTCCTCCAAGTACTTCATAGAAGATATTGAACACAAAGATAGTGTCCGGCTCTGCAAAAATATGTTTCCACATATTGCTATAGAGAAAATAATAATATTAACACAAATCTAATCTGCTGACGTATTCCGTGGTGCGACACGCCACGGCCAAGCCTTTATCCATTTAATTATCCCACCTCAGCGTGTTGTGCGAGGCGGTTTCCTTGGCACGTCTTGTTGAAGCAGAGATCATGTCCCCTCATTTCGGGATTCTCATCAATACGGGCGTGGGTAACCCAACCACGCCTTTGATTACGGCACTTGGAGATAAGCAAGTTTTACCAGACTGGTGGGGACACATAGTCGCGTCCACCCATATAAGGGGATAAGGATCCACCTTTTCACCCACGCCTTCTTCCTCCTCTGCCTATCCATTCTTGCGCACTCGAGCTTCAGCGCCCAAGTCCGCACTACCACCTCAACCTTCTCCAGTCATGTCCGGAGCGGGAGGCAAGTGGATGGTCTCCTCCGTCACGGAGGGACACATAAAAAAGCCGAGGAAGGCTGGATATCTAGCCAGCGACATCGCGCACCGGCTCCCCGAAAAGGGGCAGCTCATCCCCACTCCTAGGCCCCATGAGAGGGTGGTATTTCTCCCCCATTTCCTCCGCGGACTGGGCTTCCCTCTGCATCCATTTTTCCGGGGGCTCATGTTCTACTACGGCCTGGATTTCCACGATCTGGCCTCGAACTTCGTACTCAACATCTCGGCGTTTATCGTCGTGTGCGAGGCTTTCCTCCGCATCCGCCCCCATTTCGGCCTATGGCTAAAGACTTTCAACGTCAAGCCGAAGGTGGTGCGCGGCAGCCAGGCGGAGTGCGGCGGTGCCATGGTTGGCAAGATGGCCAACATTCTGTGGCTCGAGGGTTCCTTTGTGGAGACCCTGAAGGGGTGGCAATCATGGTGGTTTTACGTCACCGAGCCGCGCGACGCCGGATGGGTCGCACCCCCTGAGTTCCGATCCGACCCCCCTACGCGGCTCACCTCCTGGAAGGAGACAGACCTGTCTTGGGGTAAAAAAGGAGAGCTGACCGGACTCCAAACATGCATCCAAACCCTGGTGGACAAGAAGCTCAAGCTTGTCAACGTAGTCCAGGTTATGCTCATCCGCCTGATCCTCCCGTGTCAACGACGGGCCTTCAACCTCTGGGAGTTCGACCCGGCGCAACATCAAACTCTAAATAGGCTCTTCGACACGACGTACAAAGATGCCTGGAGGATGCTTTTCAAGGGCGCCGAGGCTCTCGCATCCGCTGCCGAGGATCGCGGATTCAGTACTCAGCATCACGCTCATGCGGTAAGCTGTTTTTGTCCTTTTACAGGGTATCAGTTTTTCATAGTTTGACTCTATGCGGGATCTGAGTTCCCTTATCTTTGATAGGATTGGGTGGTGACGTCCGGACAGATCAACTGTCCGGCTCCTCTGCCCGAAGGCCCAGCGGACGCTCGCTTGGCGAAGCTGCTGGTCCCAACGCCCTATGTGGTGCCGGAGAAGAAGGCCACGAAAAGGGCCACGGGGACTCGAAAGAGTGCCCGACGCCAGGAGGTGTCGGATTCATCATCCGACGGTCCCGAAGCGCCTTCCTCTCATGAAGACGAGGAGGAAGAAGAAGAGGCCTCTCCCCCTCCAGCGGGAGGAGAGAAGAAAAGGAAGGCCGCCCTCTCTGAGGAGGCCGGAGGGTCCAAGAAGGGGAAAACCCTTCCTCCGGACTGCTCCACCGACGCCGATGATGACGAAGAGGAGTGGCAGCCCAGGGCCAAGCCCCTGGTGAAATCGTAAGTGTCCGGATACCAGAGTAATTCATAGTATTTGTTTTTTGCACAACTTTCCCTTATGTCGAATATGTTTATGCAGCCCACCCATAGACCGGCTCGACGCATCGTCGAGCGGCTCACTGGACTCGTCGGATGTGAACTCGCTTCCGACGGCTTCATCCCCCCGCCCTACGGATGACACCGAAGTGTTGTCCCAACAGGTTCCAAGCCGGGAGGAGGTGGTCCTGGAGGCGCCGCAAGGCGACCTCCCGGACTCCAGGAGTAAAGGGGATGAAACCCCCCAGGGCTCCAAGTCCGGCCCAAGGCCGGACGCCGCTCCGGAACCCTAAAAGGTTCCAGAGTCCGGCGGGTGACCTCCTTCCAAGAGGAGCAAGCCCACCGTGCCGGTGACCCCCGTCCAACCGGGGGCGCCGGATAATCTGTTGGAGGTGCTCGAAGGTGCCTCCATCAACGAGGGACACCACACTATTATGAGTGCGGTGGTCCAGAAGGTTCAGTCCGCCAAGAGCGGGCTGACTGAAGCTTGTACTAGCCTTTTAACAGGCTTTGAGGTGAGTAAAGAATGTTTAAATAATATTACCGCATAGACAGTAGCCCCTGATGCTCTGTTGGGCGTTCGGGAAGAAAAGCCGAATAGAGGATCAAAGAATTCACAGGAGTCTAACAAAAGGAGTCAATATGCGTAAGCAGGCTTCTCTGCTAGCGTCCGCCGCACTGACTACGGAAATGGACGTGCTGAAGCAGAGCCTCGAGAAGTCCGAGCAAGAGCTCGGGCGTGCCAAGAAGCAGCTCGAGGAGAAGGAAGGTAAGAAATACCCTGTTTGAATATGTATATAAAAAGGTGCAATTGCAAAAAATGACAGGATTGACATGGCTATTGTAGGGGCCACGTCTGAGGTGGCAACCCTTAAGCAAGCGCTTCTCGAGGCCGAGAAGAGTGCGGCCACGGAGCGCACCGAGCGGGAGAGGTATGAGGCTGAGGTTGGCAAGGTGCGGCAAGAGCTCCAGGTTCTCATGAAGAAACATGAGAGTTTGGAGCTTGACTCAAAGGCGCGAGCGTCCGAGCTCGCGGCAGCTATAGAAATGCCAAGTCTGTCAAGACCGAGTCCCAGAAGACCCTCCAGGAGTTGGATGAGGTGAAGAAGATAGCGGCGGGTAAGGCATTTTTTATGCAAAGTAAACATATAAACGTGAGTTACTTGATACTTACCCAAATTCGGAGCTCTCCAGGGGCATTTGCAGATCTTCCCCGGAGTGTATCCGATGCCGCCGCATTCTATCGAGCTGAGGAGGGCAGCTCAACGGAGAAGGTGTTCTGGTCTCAGTATGCTGAGGCCGAACACCCCGTGCCCTTGAGCGACCAGCTGAAGCAACTGGTCGAGCTCCACAGGCGGCCGAACAGGCCATGAAGGGCCCCCTAGTTCGGTTGTGGCCTGGAGAGGCCCTGCCTGGGAGCTATTTCGGGCTGGTGCGGCGGCTGGTGGAGGCCTGTCCAAGGCTCGAGGTTATCAAGTGCTCCGTCTGCATCGAAGGTGCCCGTAGGGATTTTGCCCGTGTTAAGGTGCACTGGGGCATGCTGGATGCGGAGAATCTTGTGAAGGACGGGCCACCAGCGGGGAAAGAGCATCGCAGGCCCGAAAATTATTATAAGGATGTTCTGAAGGGTGCCCGCATTGTGGCGGATGAATGTACTAGGGATGTATTCTTTGAGTAAAAACTCGCTCATTTTTGTCCTGTGCGCTGGAAACTTGTTCATATGCGCTTAGCAATGCTGTTTGAATTTAAAATATTACCTTCTGTGTGGCTGTTTATCAATTCCGAGAGATGGCGAGTCGTCGGCTTCTGCCCCCATGCCGCTAGTGCTGGGGTATTCGGGGGTAAACCTGAGCACTCTTTTTCCCATGTTTGGGTCCTTCGAGGGAGGCGCTCAGCCCAGCGAATGAGGCAATCGGACTATAACGCGTGAACACTCTCACTTAGCCATAGAATTCTATAATTTTAAATTTCGGCAAAGCCCCTAGTATTCGGAAGACCGATTTCGGGGCGCTACCCACGCATTGGCCGAACAGAGCCGACTCCTCGCCCGAAGCGGCATATGTCTTTAGGGACTCGAAAAAACCTCTCGAACAGCGACCAGCTCTCGCTTCATCATGACAGTCAGTTTTAGCTTTCTCCACTGAGGTGCTCGGCCCAGCTCAACTAGGGCACAATCGCAGTGGTTCTCCTGGTGCTACCGTAGCCGATATAGCGGAACGTAAGGCAGCAAAACATAGGAGCCGGGCAAACCCAACTATTGACCCAAGACATGATTCGGAGCCGATGCATATAATGCTATAAGTTCGGGGTGCCGCACTTGTGAGAGTGTGCGGACTTCTCATACCATATTGAGGGGTGTTAAAAGCCCATGGCGTATTTTGGCCGTACCAAGTTGTACGGATGCAACATGTCTTTAAGGAACATTTATTTATAAAAAGATAATGCGAAAATAGACAAAAGCTATGCATTATTTATTGAAAATAGCTACGATCAAAGGGGAATGATACAAGTAATGTGATAAACGAAAAGTTGGACTATTTAACATGTCTGCTCCAGGGGCAAGCTGCGGAATAGTATGCGGAACAGGTATACTGCTCGTGATAGAGACCACCTGGGATTTCCGTAATGCGGCATGGCTTGTCTGCTTCCCTGGTTCTTGCATCGTTTGTGCGGCAATTGAACTGCCGAACAGTCCTTCCAAAGAGTAGAGTCCTGAAAGTAAGAAAAAAGTGAAAAATCGGCAGCCCCTGGTGCGGTTTAAGTCGTGTTGTGGGCGTGCCGTGATGGTGCCCCTCCCCCTGTGCCCATGGTATTTCTAGAGCGTAGTTATGTACGCGAAGTACTGGCGTCGCCTTTTTGCGAGGGTTGGGGTTGGGGCCGCATTGCTACGCCTGCTCGGAAAGTGCCAGGCGGTCTTGTTGTAGGTTACTCCGGGCGCGCTTGACTGTGTCCGGACGTTTAATGGCCGGACTAGAGAACTGCCTGGAGAGGCTGCTTTGTACTTCCGCTGCAAGGGCCGCCGTGTGCTCCTCCATTTGGAGGGAGCGTTCGGTGTTTCCATTGACCGTAATGACTCCTCGAGGGCCTGGCATCTTGAGCTTGAGGTATGCGTAGTGTGGGACCGCATTGAACTTGGCGAATGCGGTTCGCCCGAGCAGTGCATGATAACCACTGTGGAACGGGACTATGTTGAAGATTAACTCCTCGCTTCGGAAATTATCCGAAGATCCGGAGACCACTTCAAGTGTGACTGAGCCTGTGCAGCTGGCCTCTACACCTGGTATTACGCCTTTAAAGGTCATTTTGGTGGGCTTAATCCTCGAGGGATCTATGCCCATTTTCCGCACTATATCCTGGTAAAGCAGGTTCAGGCTACTACCGCCGTCCATAAGGACTCTAGTGAGATGAAACCCGTCAATAATTGGGTCGAGAACCAATGCGGCGAATCCTCCATGACGGATGCTAGTGGGATGGTCTCTTCGATCAAAGGTGATCGGGCAGGAGGACCATGGGTTGAACTTTGGGGCGACTGGCTCTACCGCGTATACGTCCCTTAACGCGCGTTTCCGCTCCCTTTTGGGGACGTGGGTGGCGTATATCATGTTCACCGTCCGCACTTGTGGGGGAAAACCCTTCTGTCCATTGTTGTTCAGCGGCCGGGGCTCCTCATCGTCATCGCTATGCAACCCCTTGTCTTCATTGTCGGCGCTTAATCTGCCTACCCGCTTGAACACCCAATAGTCCCTGTTGGTGTGATTGGCCGGCTTTTCGGGGGTGCCATGTATTTGGCACAAGCGGTCGAGTATTCAGTCCAAGCTGGACGGGCCCCTAGGATTCCTTTTGAATGACCTTTTTCGCTGACCGGATTTAGAGCCTCTAAATCCGGCATTAACTGCCGTATCCTTAGCATTGTCGCCGTTAATGCGGCGCTTCTGCTGGTTGCGATGCGACTTGCCACTAATATCCCTGGTGTCCGAACGACCAGGGTTCTTGGTCATGTTGTTGCTACGAGCAAGCTAGCTGTCTTCTCCCGCGCAAAAGTGGGTCATGAGTGTCGTGAGTGCTGCCATAGATTTCAGCTTTTCCTGTCCTAGGTGCTGGGCAAGCCACTCGTCACGGATATTATGCTTAAAGGCTGCTAAGGTCTCTGCGTCCGGACAGTCGAGTATTTGATTTTTCTTTGTTAGGAACCGTGTCCAGAATTGCCTGGCCGATTCATCTGGCTGCTGAATTACGTGGCTTACACTACTAGGGAAAAGCCTATACACAGAATTTTACCAGTAGCGCTGTACAAAATCAAGCGCTGCTGCTACTTAGTAGCAGCGCGCGTAAATAAACCGTGCTACTGCTATGACTTTAGCAGTAGCGCGTACTAGTGAAAAGCGCTGCTGCTACGTTTGAACTGGGCGCACATGGCTAGCCCAACCTAGCAGTAGCGCGTATAATGGCCCAGCGCTACTGCTAATCTCCTTAGTTGCAGCGTGTATTCCAGAACGCGCTGTAGCTAACGTAGCAGTAGCTCCCTTTCTGGAATGCGCTGGTTGTACTTCTAACTTAACCACGCGGTTCGTCCTTCCCCGGCCACTTCATCCCCCAAATCAACTCCACTCTCGCCACCGCCGTCGCCCCTCGGCCACCGCACGCTCTCCCCACGCCGCCCCCGACACCAGATTCAACGCCGGCCCCGCCCCCGACCTCAACGCCGCCTGGGACGCCGCCCCCGACCCCGCCCCGGACACCGCCCCCGCCCCCCGACCTCAACACCGCCCCGGAGCCCCGACCACGTCCTCGACGCCGCCTGCCCCTCCCTCGTCGCAGGCACCCGAGGTGAGCACGCCTTCTCCTCCCTCTCCCCTACCTCTGCCTAGGGTTTCTACCTCCATCAAATTAGTTAGGGTTTCTACCACTTTCCACCCCTATAGGTTCATCAAATTAGATGATAATTAGGGCAGTAGTTCTTAGGTACTAATTAGTTAGTAAGAACTAGGTACTAATTAGGTACTAGAATATTTTTATTTATAGTAAGTTTATTTTTAGTAAGAACTAGTTGAATTAATAGAACTAGTTAGTAAGAACTTGTTGCTATTTTTTTTAGTTAAAGCAATTTTCCCGCATCGACGTGGACGATGCCTATCCCGCATCCTCGTCGTCGAGTCGGCGGAGGACGACACCTGCTTGACTAGATGGGCCATGTCCGGGACTGGGCTCCGCCGGGGTGGTACTAGGAGGCGCTACCTACCGGGGGGCGCAGGTTGGTGAGGAGCCAGCCTGTCGTTGACCCGAACCTTCTTTGGTGGTGGTCGCGTGGGCCAGTGACGGTCCAGAGGCTCGAGGACTCTGCGGAGGTGGTGCGTCACCGTGTCAGTGAGGAGGACGCGCATGTCCGTCGCTACTTGTTTGCGTTGGAGCACAGGTTCTCCAATACCTGGCAGGTTCTCCAGGGATCTCACTGGAGCTATGATCCCGTGATGGTTCCTTCTCTGCGGGTGTCCACCGCCCGCGCCGATACCTGTTGTGTGCTAGGGTTTTAGTTGTACTAGTGATGTTATATGTATGACACTATTCGGGATGTATTAGTGATAATATTCGACGATGTACGGACGCATGAGATGATTTACTTTTGCTTATTGAATGCATCCTAATTTGAGTCTTATAAGATATTTTGAAATGTATATCTTGTGTTGCTCAATATCCAAGTGGCCGGTCATGTTTGCAGGTTACACCTCCGAGTGGCCTATGTTTTGCCGGAGTGTTGATTCATTTCCGTTCCGGCAAATTTCAGGCGCTCGATATATCCTATTTTAGCAAAGGTCATGCCGGATTTTTCCGTGAATTTTGGCATGACTTTTGCCAGAATATGTAGGAAATATCGAGTGCCCCGGATTTGTGTGTTGAGTATCCTGGTAGTTGTCTTTTATCGATTTTCAATTAATGTTTTAACTATGAACATAGGAAATGTCTGACGACAAAAAGGATTTCGGTATTTGCAAATACTGCGAAGACGAGCGCGGCCTGTGCGACGGAATCTTCCTAGATGATGATAGGCGCTTCAGCATCAAGCTGGACGAGAACTTCAAAGTGGATACAGTAAGTCACAACGACAAGTCTTTTTTCGTAATTAAGCATGACATCTGCTTCATTTGCTTCAACTTATATTTTTTTTACTATTCTACTAGCGTATCTCCTGCCATGCAAGAGTTTTTGTCTTGAATAAGATAGGTCTCAGTCATACTATGGAGGTAAAGAAAGTTTATTTGAAGACCGAGCATGGTTATATTTTCCATGCAAAATTATACAATTCAGACGACTACACCTATTTTGGATGCAAAACATGGCGAGCACTATGCAAGACTTATGCATTTGAGCCTGATATGGTTATCACCTTTGATATTCGTCCGGAAGATGATATTGAAGGTAATACCGACATCTAGGTCGATGTGCAGACGCCTCCAGTTACACCAAAATATAAGTTTCTCAACCATATTTATGTCTTTGATATTGTTTATTCAAAAATAGTTGACAACTAATTTGTATTGTTAGCTTATTTCGGTGCAAGCAAACATGTCCAGCGCTTGGTAGACAGGACCTACTACTGTCCCGGGGCTGAACTAAACTGCGAGGAGCTAAGTCATTATGTTTCATGGCTTGATGATCTTGATACCGTCAAGACAAATTTTCTTCCTGGACTTAGAAATCTTAGTACTGAAAACGTGCGACCAATAGTGTTCGTCATGAACTACGGCCACATCTATTTAGGAAGGATGGTAAGATTTTTACTATTTGTCCTCAGTGCATCTTTTCCATACATTATTTGTGAAGCTAAACTTCATTGCTAAGTATGTGACTATACGATGTTCTTCAACAGGGACTCCCGATGAATGTTGTGCCTTATGGGATTGAGACTAAAGGTACCATGAGTATTATTAGCTTACGGCCAAGATATCCTACATGTTACTTTAGTGCATTCAAGATCAGCGATGAATGCTTAATAGTGCAAGACTGGACCAGATATGTGATGGGGGAGCGCAGACAAGTACTAGGGGGCAGCAAACAGATGTGCTACCCAAAATTAGGAGACAGGTCATCTGCATGCTCCAACTTGATCAAGGAGGAGAGCTACACATGTTTTATGTTGTTTTACCTAAGAGAGAGCAGCAGGAGTGATTAGCTAGAAATGAGTTTGAGGATGATGATGTGCTACACTATTACTATGATGATAAAATAGCTAGTGTTGGTGGTAATGACTGATGATTATTATTAGCTAGTGTTAGTGGTGATTAAATAAATATTGTTGGTGCTAATGATTATGATGATGATTAAATAGCTTGTGCTGGCGGATTAGATTCAAGTGGAGGCAACATGTGGTGCACATCGAAAGTACCACTAGTCCAAACTAGATCAAGTTTGGATTAGTAGTATACTTTTGACATGCACCACATATTGCCTCCACTTGAACCTAATCCACCTTCATTTGACACACTGTTATGGACATAATGATATAAACCTCATAACTGGTATTGTACCAATATTTGTACGATGGCGCATAAATACACTAAAAATAAAAAAAATAAAAAAAATAAAAAAACAATACTAGTAGCGATGGAAAGAAAACACGCTGCCAGTAGTTACATTAGCAGCAGCATGGGAGTGAACAAGCGCTGCAGCTATTTGTCCTAGCAGTAGCGCGTGCGGCACGCGTTACTGCTAAGCAATAGCTGTAGCGCCTTATTAGTAGCGCGCCTTCCCGCGCTACTAGTGAGCACAAAACCAGCGCTACTGCTAGGGTTTTCCCTAGTAGTGTTAGGTCGTCAGCGTCTGGGGGTCGCACATAAGTGCCCTGGAAATTGTCGAGGAATGCGGCTTCCAGGTCCTCCCAACAGCTGATTGACCCCGTTGGCAGGCTGTTAAGCCACTGCCGGGCTGGTCCTTTAAGCTTGAGTGGGAGGTATTTGATGGCGTGGAAATCATCGCCGCGGGCCATGTGGATATGAAGGAGGTAATCCTCGATCCATACCGCGGGATCTGTTGTGCCATCATATGATTCGATGTTTACGGTTTGAAACCCTCGGGGATTTGATGATCCATTATTTCGTTTGTGAGGCATAGTGGGTGTGTGGCGCCTCTGTACTGGGCTATATCATGACGTAGGTCCAATGAGCTTTGTCTACTGTGTTCGGCCCTGCCGAATTTGTGACCGGCGTGATGGTTACCGTCTCGAGCCGTGGGGCGCCCACGCGATCCATAGATCGATCTTGTTTGCCTTGCCTTTTCCTCCAACATATTACGTAAGTCCGGCGCATATTCCCGTGCCTTGGTACGGGGTGCAGCTTGGGTGGAGAGCCATGAGGCCTCTCTGTCGCGGCCACGAGGTGGCCTGTCGGCCGCGTCGAGTGCTTCCTCCTCTAATCGGGGTAGCACCCTGCGCTTTGGGTAGCTCTTGGAGGGGCGTTCGAGTCCATCTGTCGACTAGCAGATCTTGATCAGCTTTAAGCTGTTACTGTTTTTTCTTGAGGCTTCCTGTCGTGGCCATAAGCCTGTGTTGAAAACGCTCTTGTTCGGCGGGATCCTCTGGCACGACGAATTCGTCGTCGTCGAGGCTTGCCTCGTCTTCGGAGGGAGGCATATAATTATCGTCCTCGACCTCTCTATCAGCCACTCTCTCATGAGGGCTGGTTTCTCCATCCTCCTGTGCTAAATTTTGCTCGGGGGGATGTTCGTCGGCGCTCTCCGGGGTATTATCATCTCCCGTGCTGGAATCGCCGTTTTTGTGTTGGCGGGATTTTGAGCGGCGCCGCTGACGCCGGCGCTTTTGCTGTTTGTTGGAGGGGTCATCCTCCGCTGTTCCATCGCCATATCCCTCTTTTGGGGTGTCCACCATGTATATGCCATATGACGAGGTGGCTTTCCAGGGCCTGGTAGGCGCTGGTTCTTCATCATCTCCTTCATCGGCGTCCATGCCGTCGATGTCTTCGGAGTTGAAGTCGAGCATGTCGGTTAAATCGTCGACAGTGGCTACCAAGTGGGTGGTGGGTGGGCTTTGAATTTCTTCATCGTCCGTACCCCAACCTTGCTGACCGTAGTCCGGCCAGGGCTCTCCTGACAAAGAGAGAGACTTCAGTGATTTCAAGATATCGCCGAAAGGCAAGTGCTGAAAGACGTCCGCGACCGTGAACTCCATGATCGGCACCCAATCGGATTCGCTCGGCAGGGGCGTGGAGGGTTCGGAGTCCGGAGAAGAATCTGGCTCCATGGAGTCATGAGTCTTGCAGAGTACGGGGATGGAGTTCGGCTCAACCGCCGTTGGGATCGCAGCCCCTGAGGTGGCATCCAACCGCCCATCCTTGATCGGCGCGGTCGGCTCCGAACTAGGGGTCGGAGCCGATGCGGGTGCCGCCTCCAGGGCACTGTTCGGTGGCAGAGCTAGATCATGCTCGTCGTGACAGTGCGGCGCGCTCGGCAGTGGTTTGAATTCGTCGAAGATCAAGTCCCTGCGGATGTCGGCCGTGTAGTTTAAACTTCTGAATCTAACCTGACGGCCAGGGGCATAGCTTTCGATCTGCTCTAGATGGCCAAGTGAATCGGCTTGCAGTGCGAAGCCGCCAAAGATGAAGATCTGTCCGGGGGGGAAGGTCTCACCCTGGAATGCATCGCCATTGATGATCATAGGAGCCATCGGGCCTGACAGCGACAGCACAGAGGAACTCTCAATGAAAGCACCAATGTCGGTGTCAAAACCGGCGGATCTCGGGTAGGGGGTCCCGAACTGTGTGTCTAGGCCGGATGGTAACAGGAGGCAGGGGACACGAAGTTTTACCCAGGTTCGGGCCCTCTCGATGGAGGTAAAACCCTACGTCCTGCTTGATTAATATTGATGATATGGGTATTACAAGAGTTGATCTACCACGAGATCAGAGAGGCTAAATCCTAGAAGCTAGCCTATGGTATGATTGTTGATGTGTATGTTGTCCTAGGGACTAAAACCCTCCGATTTATATGGACACCGGAGAGGGTTAGGGTTACATAAAGTCGGTTACAATGGTAGGAGATCTAATCATCCGTATCGCCAAGATTGCCTTCCACGCCAAGGAAAGTCCCTTCCGGACACGGGACGGAGTCTTCAATCTTGTATCTTCATAGTCCAGGAGTCCGTCGGAAGGTATAGTTTGGGTATCCGAACACCCCCTAATCTAGGACTCCCTCAACGTTGATATTAGTGGCGAGCCATTGTTCATCGACGAGCTCACCCAAAGAGCGGAAGCACAAAAGAAAAGGAAGAGCATTCGCACGGGTCCATATACACAAGATGAGGACAAGTTGATTTGCCAAGCTTGGATGGAGATTTGCCGTTCTATTTTGGAGGCTGGCATGGGTGCCGCCCGCCCATTGGCAGTGTGCGGGCGAGAAAACATTCATTTTGGTGGGCGACTGTGTTGCCGGCCGCTGGCTGTGTTGCCGGCGACGGCAACTATTCATTTTGGAGGCTGGCTGTGTTGCCGGCCGCTCCCTGATGTCGGCGATGGACGTGTAGGCCGCTGGCTCTGTTGCCTGCGTGATGAACCGGGGCCGCTGGCCTGAACTAGGGCTTGGCATTTAAAACGTTGATTTTGGTTTTTTAAATAGATGCGGACAGGATGGGGCAAATGGGTGCGGCCGCGCGCTGGACGCACGGCCACCGCATCCTAGGACACGTCCGGACACGACCCCAGTTCCCTACCCAAACGGACAGAATCCGGACCAAACAGACGTCTGTTTGGGGTCGCGCGGTGAAGTTGGCCTAGTACAGTGGACTCCCTGACTAGATGGCCCATCGGGTCATTGGCATAGAGACCAACTATATCCCAAAAATGAAATACTCCCTTTAACTCATATTGATTGTCGTTCATGGATGCTTCTAAACATATTTCAGTGTTGGACATATCTGTTTAAGCATGGTTTATTCGCAAAAAAAGCATGGTTAACAAATGTTTCTTCTATAAATCACCAGTAAAGGTCATTAGCATGAATAAATCAAGAACCCTCGCCAAAGGTGTGAGACATGCAAAGGTTCGTGGAGGAGGAAGGGAAACAAAGAAGAAGAAGTAGATCAATGAGGTGGCGACGTGCCGCTTGTCATGCTAGTACTTCCCTGCATTTATTGAATTGTAATATACTCCCCTCCGAAATAGCTACGCGGACGACAGAACACTGAACGATTCCCGGACGAAGCAGCTCCAACCCATAGATATTAAAGAACGGGCCTAATCCAGTGGTGAGGATGAGTTGTCGTGCACATGTCGGCTGAAAAAGATCATGTACGTAACTCCCTCCATTTTACAATGTAGTGCTTTCTCTATTTCCGTGCTTCAACTTTTACCGTAAATTTAACTATCAAGACCGATTGCGGCGGGAGCAAAAATTATATCAGTGAATTTGTATTCGAAAGAAGTTTCCAATTACATATTTTTTTCTCCCGCCGTAGTTGGTCTTGTTGGTTAAATTTATGGTCAAAGTTGAACCTCGGGAAGCGCAGACACACTATATTTTTGAATGACGGGAGTATTTCTTAGCAATCATTATGTAATAATAGTTGACAATACTAGTTTATTCAGGTTCGTCCTATAATTTGAGGTGTCTAAGAGCATCTCCAACAGCCGCATAACGCGTCGCGTGCTAAACGTCAGAATACAGCGCCGGGTTAGTCAGCTTTTGCGCACGGCGGTGCGCTGGCTCCAACGGCCGTCGCAAATTAAAGCGCACCCACGGTGCTCTAGCAGGCGCGCTATATTTCATCAGTTTTTTCTACTACGATTCGATACATAAATTGGTTTCGTAGATAGCTCTCCTCCTACTACTACTCGTCCGACTCAGACTCTGTCTCGGTGATGTCCTCCTCCGACGTTGGAGCGTAGTCGTCAAGGAACCGCTCGTAGCCGGAGTTACAGGAGGACGCATCTCCTAGCGCTTCATTGTATTTAGCGAACGCCTTCCGCGTTCGCTTGTCCTCGCGATAGTCGGCTCGCTCCTCCCTCCTCTTCGCCCTTCTCTGGGCGAAGAACTGTTCCTCGTTGGTGTCTTCCGGGAAGCGATGGCTCCACAGCGCCATGGCTTGCTCGTCCATCTCAGCCAGCCTGAGACGATGCTCCCGCCTCTGGTGCTTGCGACGATCCTCGTCGGTGAGAAGCCACGGGAAAGGCGCCAACTCCTGTGCCCGCTCCCGCGTCGCCACGTCGGCGAAGTTCATGTCCTGACGGGACCGCAGGAGGCGCCACACCGCAGCGTCATACGCGCGGGCGCCCTCCTGGGCGGTGTCGAAGGTTCTAAGACGGAGCCGCATGCAGCCGCCC
Organism: Triticum aestivum; assembly: GCF_018294505.1. Classification (NCBI taxonomy): domain Eukaryota; kingdom Viridiplantae; phylum Streptophyta; class Magnoliopsida; order Poales; family Poaceae; genus Triticum; species Triticum aestivum. Next base: position 625,637,637 of record NC_057800.1, read on the forward strand.
GACCGAATCTCGGCGGAGTAGGTGTCATACGGACACACGCGGACGCTGCGGTAGCCTGTACCTCCTCGGTGGCGAGGCGGCATGGTGGCGCGGTGGTGGCGTGTCGGTGGCAGAGGGCGATGGAGAGATGGAGAGAGCGGCAGAGGGTGGCAAAGGGCGATGGAGAGATGGAGAGAGCGGCGGAGGGCGCTGCAATTTATAGGCGCGCTGGACACGGTGGCCAAATGTAGCACGCGAGCTACCGCCTTTTCCCCCGCACGCAATTGTTTCCCACGCGCGCTAGTTTCCCGCCATCGCTGGAGCGCGCAAAAACGTCCCGCGCGTGCTAAAAAGCCAATTTACGGTGCACGTGTTTTTTGACGCGGCTGTTGGAGATGCTCTAAGCATAAATACGTGACAATTCGGTTAACTCCCCCTTTGATCATAGCATTCTTTTGTTCGTACATGTCACACTTGGACACAACCTCCTGAACATACACAATTTTTGGTAGGATGGAAGAACAGTGCGTCAAAAATAACAAAGGCAAAAAATGGCAGCATCGGTCTTTTTTTGAGGGGGAATCGTGCCGCTTTATTGACTAAACAATGTTCGGGATCTGGTCTGAGATTACACCAAGAACAAAATCTGGTGAAGAGTCCACCCACACACTACTTATTTCATCTCCTACACCTACCCTAGCAAACTTATACGCGGCCTTATTCCTGATACGACGAACCTACAACACTTTGTACTCCGTAAACGAGCTAAGCATCTCCTTGATCTCTTGAATCCACGGTCCAACGGGGGACAGGTTCCGGGTAGTTTGATTTATCATCTGCACCACCGACTTGCTGTCAAGCTCCACATGCACTCTCGGTATCTGTCTCTCCAACGCCATCGGTATCGCCTTCCTGCACGCCAAGACTTCCACCGCCTCTGGATCGCTGGTATGGGGGTAGAGCTGACAGGCTCTCAGGACAGCGCCGCCACCCCCTTGTCGTTGTGCCTGGATACCGCGCCGTCGGTGTTGAGCTTAATCCATCCGTCCTCTGGTGGGTCCCATTTCTGTATCACCACCTGCTCGGGGTCCGGTCTTCTCTTCTCATGCGCCAGTCTCCACTCCGCAGTGTGCCTCATCACCTCTTTCGCTATTTCATGTGGTGGCGCCATTCTCTTTTACTCTCTCGCTTCATTTCTCGCTAGCCACATGCTATAAACAGCCTGGATCATGACTTCCTTTTCCTCCTCGGCCGCCCCGGCGAACCATCGCAAAAGCCAAGAGGCCACTACACTCTGGGAGTTAATCTGGCACGGCGAGGTCTCCACCGCAGCTCCTAATTCCGAGCACAACTCCTTCCAGACCTGGACTGAATGCTGGCATGTCCAAAAACGATGCATCACCGTCTCCTCACGTCCATATGCTGCACAAAAAACACCCGGTTTGATCCGACGACGAAACAATTCTAACCCAACAGCTAAACCATTTCGAATGAGGCACCACATGTGGATCTTAGCTTTCCTAGGAGCACTTGTTTCCCACAATGCCATAAAACCCCTGTGTCTAAAGACAGCAGAAGAGGGCTCCGGCCGTCCGGACCTCGCTTGGTTTATTGACATACGAAGGTGGTAGGCACTCCGAACTGAGAACACCCCATTCTTCGTCATATTCCATGCTAAAAAATCATCCTCTCCGTGGCCTCCAATAGCAATCTGTTTGATATCAGCTGCATCTCCTGAGGTGAACGTAGCATCCACCCGCTCTTCATTCCATCCACACCCGTCAGGCAGAAGAAGGTCGACCACTTTTGTCACCCCCGGTACATATGTTTGTCCCAAAGGCTTCGTACTCCCCTCCCGTGGTATCCAAGGATCATGATGAATATTAATTTTTGTTCCACTCCCAATCCTCCATATGAGTCCCTCCCGGAGCAGGTCTCTCCCATGCAGCACACTCCTGAAAGTGTAAGACCCCGAAGACAGACATGAGGTCGTGAGAATAGAATCATCCTTGAAATAACGTGCTTTGAGCACCCTTGCACACAGCGAGTTGGGCTCCTGTAGGATGCACCAAGCTTGCTTGGCGAGGAGGGCTTGGTTAAAGGACTCCGGGTCTCGGAAACCCATCCCACCATCTCACTTACTTGCACACATTTTCTTCCACGATATCCAATGAACCTTCCATTCACCATTCGTTGTGCCCCATCAGAATTTAGACGAGATAGAAGTCAGGTTCTGGTACATCTTCTTTGAGAGGCGAAAACAACTCATGGTGTAGGTTGGTGTCGACTAGAGGCCAGATTTTATAAGCACTTCTCTAGCAGCCTTCGAAAGGCCCTAACCTTTCCATCCACTCACTTTCCCTTTTGAGCTTGCTGTGACATGTTTAAAAACCCCATCCTTCGATCTTCCAACCAGTGTTGGAAGGCCAAGGTATCTCTCGCTAAGAGCTTCCGATTGTATGCCACAAATATTTTCGATTTGTGTTTTGGTTTGCTCCGTACATCCCTTCCCAAAGAAAATAGAAGACTTCTGCAAGTTAATTTTCTGTCCAGAAGCTTTTTCATACTTGATCAAAATCTCTCTCAAAGTCTCCATATTTTCCTTTGTCCCTTCCAGAAACACAATGCTATCATCCGCAAAAAGGAGATGTGTTATATGGGGGCCAGTGCTCCCAAACGACACCCCTTTCAACTTCTTGTCCTCCTTGGCTTTCTTGAGAAGAGCAGAGAAACCCTCAACCCAAAATACGAATAAGTATGGTGAGAGCGGGTCACCTTGCCTGAGTCCTCGAGTTGGCTTGAATCTTCTCGAAATTCCACCATTTAACTTGACAGCAAACTGTGCCGACGTAACACACATCATCACCATCGCCACCCACATAGGATGAAAATCGTACTGTAACATCATCTGTTCAAGAAAACCCCACTCCACTCTATCGTAAGCCTTCGTCATATCCAGTTTTACCGCACAAATAGTATTTTTCCTCTTTCGAGTCCGAATCGCATGAACACATTCGTAAGCAACCAGAACATTATCCGTAATGAGGCGGCCCGGCACAAAGGCACTCTGTTCTTTAGAGATAAGAATTGGAAGTATACCTTTCAATCTGTTGGCTAGCACCTTTGTCGCCATTTTGTACAGAATGTTACACAAGCTAATGGGGATCATCACAATGATAGTAGCTCCGGTGAGTTAACTTTGGGGATCATCACAATGATAGTAGCATTGAACTCCTCCTGTGTTGCTGCCCCGTTCAAGAAGTCGTGCACTGCCTGACACACCTCGCCTTTTAACAGTGGCCAGTGCCTCTGGTAAAATAGAGCGGGAAGCCCGTCTGGACCCGGTGCTTTAGTAGGTCCCATTTGGAAAAGTGCCACCTCTATTTCGTCATCAGTTATTGGTGAAGTGAGCTTATGATTCATCATCGGAGTGACAAGAAGTGAAATGTTCTGTAGCAATCCTTCGGTGTCCTGTGACCCCTCGGATTTGAACAAGTGCTCATAAAAACTCATCGCCAATCCTCTCATATCTTCATCTACCGTACACCTCGTGCCATCCTCCTTCCTCAAGGCCTTTACTGTGTTTTTCCTCTTGCGATGGGACGCACGGTTTTGAATGTACTTTGTGTTTTGATCTCCTGCCTGTAACCAATCCACACGGTCAGTGGAGGCGCCTTTCTTTGCACTATGTCCACTGCACATATAGGAACGATACAACCGAGAAATTTGTTAGGCTCAAGCCTTCTATGCAACCATATAGAAACCTGGGACTAACCGCTCGCGTCGCTCACAGGGGGCGGCTCGGGCGGAAACGCAAGCCGCCGTCGCCCCCATCCTCTCCATCTCCTCCCCCGCCACCGCCGGAGGACGCCAACAGGCAAAGCCTGCTTGGCCGACAGCGGTGGCGGGGTTGTCTTCTCGCGCCGAGATCCCTCACATGGAGAGCGCTCCAGCCAGCACGGCACGGCGGCCCCGGATGAAGCGTCTAGGCGGCAGAGCTTGGGAGCCGGGGCGGCGGCCCTGGGTGCTGGTGGTGGTGCTGCCGAGGTGGCCGTGTGAGCGGCGCTGGGGCAGACCTGCGGTGGCGGCAAGCTCCTGCGATGGCGGATGGTGGTGACGGGGCAGATCGATCCCCTAGCTTGCTGCGCGCGCCCCTGACTGTTGGGGATCGTTGCAGAAATAATAAAAATTTACGCATCACCAAGATCAATCCATGGAGTAACTAGCAACGAGAGGGGAGTGCATCTTCATACCCTTGAAGATCGCGAGTCGGAAGCGTTGCAAGAACGCGGTTGGAGGAGGAGTACACGTAGCGATTCAGATCGCGGCCGAATCCGATCTAAGCACCGAACAACGGTGCCTCCGCGTTCAACACACGTGCAGCCCGGTGACGTCTCCCTCGCCTTGATCCAGCAAGGAGGAGGGGGAGGTTGAGGAAGAAGGCTCCAATAGCAGCACGACAGCGTGGTGGTGATGGAGTGGCAGTTCTCCGGCAGGGCTTCGCCAAGCTCACGCGAAGGAGGAGAGGTGTTGGGGAGGGGAGGGGCTGCGCCTTGGATGTGGTGCTGCAGCCCTCCCCTCGCCCCTCTATTTATAGGGAGAAGGGGGAAGGGGGCCGCCCCTCTAGATGAGATCTAGAGGGGGGGCGGCGGCCAAGGGGGAGGGGACTTGCCCCCCCCCCCCCAAGTAAGGGGGGGCGCCCCCCTTTAGGGTCCCCCTAAACCCTAGGCGCATGGGCCCTAGGGGGAATGGCGCCCAGCCCACTAGGGGCTGGTTCCCTTCCACCTACATCCCATAAGGCCCTCCGGGGCAGGTGGACCCTCCCGGTGGACCCCCGGAACCCCTCTAGTGGTCCCGGTACAATACCGGTATACCCTCCAATATTTCTGGTGACCGTATGATGACTTCCCATGTATAAATCTTCACCTCCGGACTATTCCGGAACTCCTCGTGACGTACGGGATCTCATCCGGGACTCCGAACAAAACATTCGGTAATCACATACAAATCTTCCTAATAACCCTAGCATCATCGAACCTTAAGTGTGTAGACCCAACAGGTTCGGGAACCATGTAGACATGACCGAGACAACTCTCCGGCCAATAACCAACAGCGGGATCTGGATACCCATGTTGGCTCCCACATGTTCCACGATGATCTCATCGGATGAACCACGATGTCGAGGATTCAAGCAATCCCGTATACAATTCCCTTTGTCAATCGGTACGTTACTTGCCTGAGATTCGATCGTCGGTATCCCAATACCTCGTTCAATCTCGTTACCGATAAGTCACTTTACTCGTTGCGTAACACATCATCCCGTGAACAACCCTTAGTCACATTGAGCTCATTACGAAGATGTCTTACCGAGTGGGCCCAGAGATACCTCTCCGTCATACGGAGTGACAAATCTCAGTCTCGATTCGTGCCAACCCAACAGACACTTTCAGAGATACCCATAGTGCACCTTTATAGTCACCCAGTTACGTTGTGATGTTTGGCACACCCAAAGTATTCCTACAGTATATGGGAGTTGCACAATCTCATGGTCTAAGGAAAAGATACTTGACATTAGAAAAGCTTTAGCAGACGAACTACACGATCTTGCGCTATGCTTAGGATTGGGTCTTGTCCATCACATCATTCTCCTAATGATGTGATCTCGTTATCAATGACATCCAATGTCCATGGTCAGGAAACCGTAACCATCTATTGATCAACGAGCTAGTCAACTAGAGGCTCACTAGGGACATGTTGTGTTCTATGTATTCACACATGTATTACGATTTCCGGATAACACAATTATAGCATGAACAATGGACAATTATCATGAACAAGGAAATATAATAATAACCATTTTATTATTGCCTCTAGGGCATATTTCCAAAGTCTCCTACTTGAACTAGAGTCAATAATCTAGTTACATTGTGATGAATCGAACACCCATAGAGTTCTGGTGTTGATCATGTTTTGCTCGAGGAAGAGGTTTAGTCAACGGATCTGCGACATTCAGGTCCGTATGCACTTTACAAATAGCTATGTCTCCATTTTGAACATTTTCATGAATGGAGTTGAAGCGACGCTTGATATGCCTGGTCTTGTTGTGAAACCTGGGCTCCTTGGCAAGGGCAATAGCTCCAGTGTTGTCACAGAAGAGTGTCATCGGGCCCGATGCATTGGGAATAACTCCTAGGTCGGTAATGAACTCCTTCATCCAGATTGCCTCTTGTGCTGCCTCCAAGGCTGCCATGTACTCCGCTTCACATGTAGATCCCGCCACGACGCTTTGCTTGCAACTACACCTGCTGACTGCCACACCATTCAAAATATACACGTATCCGGTTTGTGACTTAGAGTCATCCAGATCTGTGTCGAAGCTAGCATCGATGTAACCCTTTACGACGAGCTCTTCGTCGCCTCCATAGACGAGAAACATATCCTTAGTCCTTTTCAGGTACTTTAGGATATTCTTGACCGTTGTCCAGTGTTCCATGCCGGGATTACTTTGGTACCTTCCTACCAAACTCACGGCAAGGTTTACATCAGGTCTGGTACACAGCACGTCATACATAATAGACCCTATGGCCGAGGCATAGGGGACGACACTCATCTTTTCTCTATCTTCTGCCGTGGTCGGGCATTGAGCCATGCTCAATCTCATACCTTGCAATACAGGTAGGAACCCCTTCTTGGACTGATCCATATTGAACTTCTTCAATATCTTGTCAAGGTACGTACTTTGTGAAAGACCAATGAGGCATCTCGATCTATCTCTATAGATCTTGATGCCTAATATATAAGCAGCTTCTCCAAGGTCCTTCATTTAAAAACACTTGTTCAAGTAGGCCTTTATGCTTTCCAAGAATTCTATATCATTTCCCATCAATAGTATGTCATCCACATATAATATGAGAAATGCTACAGAGCTCCCACTCACTTTCGTGTAAACACAGGCTTCTCCATAAGTCTGCGTAAACCCAAATGCTTTGATCATCTCATCAAATCTCATGTTCCAACTCCGAGAGGCTTGCACCAGCCCATAGATTGAGCATTGGATCTTGCACACCTTGTCAGCATTCTTAGGATCGACAAAACCTTCCAGCTGCATCATATACAATTCTTCCTTAAGGAAACCATTAAGGAATGTTGTTTTGACATCCATTTGCCATATCTCATAATCATAGAATGCGGTAATTTCTAACATGATTCAGACGGACTTCAGCTTCGCTACGGGTGAGAAAGTCTCATCGTAGTCAACCCCTTGAACTTGTTGGTAACCCTTAGCGACAAGCCGAGCCTTATAGATGGTCACATTATCATCCGCGTCTGTCTTCTTCTTAAAGATCCATTTATTTTCTATGGCTCGCCGATCATCGGGCAAGTCAGTCAAAGTCCATACTTCGTTTTCATACATGGATCCTATCTCGGATTTCATGGCTTCCAGCCATTTGTCGAAATCTGGGCCCGCCATCGCTTCTTCATAGTTCGAAGGTTCACCATTGTCTAACAACATGATTTCCAGGACAGGGTTGCCGTACCACTCTGGTGCGGAACATGTCCTTGTGGACCTACGAAGTTCAGTAGCAACTTGATCTGAAGTTTCATGATCATCATCATTAACTTCCTCTCTAGTCGGTGTAGGCACCTTAGGAACATTTTCTTGAGTTGCGCCACTTTCCGGTTCAAGAGGCAATACTTCATCAAGTTCTACTTTCCTCCCACTTACTTCTTTTGAGAGAAACTCTTTCTCTATAAAGGATCCATTCTTGGCAACAAAGGTCTTGCCTTCGGATCTAAGGTAGAAGGTATACTGTTGAGGATATAACTATTAAGGGTAAACCGCCAACGAGGGGCCGGTTCACCTTCAGTCATACTGAAGCCTAAGCAAACCCAGAAGATGGCGCTTTACGGATGAATCTTAGAGGCCCAGAGCCCACAGGCGATTTAGGGCCCGTGATAGTAAACCGCCATGATTGTGTAAACTTGCATTGTAAGATAAGAAATAAGAGACCGAGGCGGACACTTATATGAGCCAGCCTCGGGACTCTGTAAACCGGCCGTGGGTCCTCCTGAGTATATAAAGGGGTGACCCAGCGGCGGTTCAGGAACAACGACTCGAAGCCAGACAAAGCGGATTCGCTCCCTGGCCTTCAAAACCCCAGCAATACCAATCACAACTAGACGTAGGCTTTCACCTTCATCGAAGGGGCCGAACTAGTATAAAACTCTTGTGTCCCCTAGTCTGGTTTAACCCTTTCAAGCTAACCCGTAGCGATGGCTCCACGACTAAGTCCTTTCGTGAGGACATCTGCCGTGACAATTGGCGCCCACCGTGGGGCTATTGCACGATGGTTTTGAGTTCTTGAAGGGCAGCTTCGATGGACTTAAGGGATACGCTGTGGGCCGGATGACGAAGAGTCGCCGCGGCAAGCTCTACATCGACAATGCAGGATGGGGTCCCGAAGCTAATTCAATCGAATACGGGTACCGGGTCCCCTTTGGTGGGATTCACGTCTTCATCGGCAAGATCGGCGAACCGGTCCCTGAGCCGGACACCTGCACTGACATCATTGAGACGGCTCGGCGTGCAAGTTCTTCACCGGTTCAGCCTAAGGCAAGGCATGTTTTCGTGGGTGTCGTCCACGGTTCGGGTTACGAGGAGGAACCGGTCTCCGATGGAGAAATCGTAGTCTGCAGTGATGACGAGTCTTCCGGAGAAACCGAATCACTTTACTAGTTGTACGACGGCCGGATTGAGGGAGGATCCGAGGGCAACAGTATTCCGGATTCCCCCGTTCTGCCAAACCGGGCCGCTGTCTTCATGGCCGGCACACAACCGGCGCCTCATTCATCTACCGCCGCAGCAGTGCTCTCCGGTTCAACGACGGCCACGCCAGCAGGTGCAGGAAGCTCGGCGCCGCCTCCGGCCCAAGCCTTGTCCAATTTGTTCGACACTCTAGCAGCACTGATGTCCGCAGAGGTGGACGCAGCAGCCAGGGATCAGCACGATGCGGAGATTCTAAAAGTGAAAGATCAGATAGCCCAGTCTAAAGCGGACCTGGCAGCAGAGAACGCCAGGATGGCCATGGAGCGGGCCGAGTTGGAGGCACAGGCTTATCGGATTAGACTGGATCAGAATGCCTCGGAGGAGGTCATGAGAAGAAGGTATCGATCACGTCTCCCGTCGGTTTATGAGCCGCAGAATCTTTTCCACACGCCAGGTGCAGGAGCTGGTAACCAATCCACGCCAAACCGGGCGGGGGCACCGGAAGGAGGAGCGCCGGTTCAACCACGCGCAACAGAACTGCCTCGCCAGAACAACATTGTACCATCAACGCCGCCCGGGCATTATTCCAACCCGTTGGATAATATTGTGGCTGCCGCTTCACGCCTGGCGGCCCTCCCAACCGACGGCGAATCACCAGTTGCAGTGGAAGCGCGCCGGGCCAAGGATCTCCTTCAGACAGCATTGAACCAACAGCAAGCGTATTCACACAGCCATGAGAGGATTCATTCCACTCCCTGTCCAAGCCGGAGTTATAGCAGACACGTGGAAGACGAACCAGCCGTGTCCAGTAGCGCACGCCGCTGAAATTCACCGCGTGGGAATAACCCGGCTGGGGGAGGTGCTGATGCACAAGACGTTGTGGACCACGGCCGCGCACGGCGAGAGGCCGAGTTGACAGCTCGACACGAAGCACGACAACATACTCCGGTTCACCCCACTGCCTCCGTGGAGCCAGGGGTAATGTTCAGTTCCCTAAGGGTACCATGTTTAACTCCCGCATTGCATAATGTGCGATTGCCCAAGGATTTCAAGGGACCTCATAAGGTACCAAATTACACCGCCAATTTGCAGCCAGTGGCATGGGTGGAGAGCTATGAGATGGCAATGGATATGTTAGATGTGGATGAGGCGGTATGTGCAAAATATTTCACCATGATGCTGGAAGGGACAGCTCGCACTTGGTTGAAGAGCTTGCCAACCAACTCTATCGATTCATGGGCCGAATTAAAGCGCCGGTTTATCCAGAACTTCAAGGACACATGCAAGCAGCCGATGTCAATCGTAGATCTGGCCGCTTGTGTCCAAGAGGAGGGGAGTCCACGACCCATTGGGTTAAACGGGTCTCGACGATTTTGCATTCATCAGATCATATTAATGCACATACCGCAGTATTAACGTTAGAGGGCAATTGCCGTTTCAAGCCGTTGAAACAGAAGTTAGGAAGGCTCAAACGTCATTGCAACGACATGTCAACACTCATGGCCGCTTTAGTTAAGTATGCCGATTTAGATAATACCAAGGATCCGGATTCAGAGGAGGACAAACCGGATAAGGGAAAGAAGAACGGCGGCACAAAAGGGCAGCACCACAACCAAGGGGGCCATGGGAATAACAGTAAGCGTAAAGCGGATAATTCAGATTTGGTGGCTAACACAAATATGTAGCGTCGCAAAGGTAAACCGCCCCAGCGCGGCATGAATCTGGAGCGTTTGTTAAACCAGCCCTGCCCGAAGCATGGATCCAAGGAGGCCCCTTCCACACATCTTTGGAAGGATTGTCACATAATGAGAGAGTTCAAAAATTCTGATTTATACCGGTATGATCAGGATCCACTGGGCGGTTCAGGCCCAGGTTTCCATGGAGGCGGCGGTTCAAGCTCTGGATTTCAGAACAACCAGGGCCATCAGAACAACCATGGTAATAACCAGCAGAATAACCAAGGGAATCAGCAACGGTCAGGTTACCAGAGTCACCCCAAACAGTTGAACAGCGGACAGTGTCATGTGTTCACTACTAGCTTGTGCAAGCGGGATCAGAAACTTCACAAGAGGGCAGTCAATACTGTTGAACCGGCCATACCACATTATCTACGATGGTCGGAACAACCCATTGTATGGAGCAGAGAGGATCACCCACCCCGGGTTGACAATCCGGGTCAACTAGATTTGGTGGTAGCCCCTCAGGTAGGGGGCTATAAGTTTACCAAGGTTCTAATGGATGGAGGGAGCAGCATCAACATCCTATATTATGAGACTTTCCGTCGCATGGGGTTGACAGATAAGAATCTTAAACCATCAAACATTGTTTTTCATGGTGTAGTACCAGGTAAATCGGCATACCCTGTGGGGAAGATTGCTTTGGAAGTTGTGTTTGGAGATGAGCTTGATTCCAGGTCTGAGACGTTGACCTTTGAGGTAGTGAAAATCTAGAGTCCGTATCACGCGCTATTTGGATGGCCGGCTTACGAGAAGTTCATGGCGAGACCCTGTTATGTTTATCTACAGCTCAAAATGCCGGGTTATAAGGGGACGATCACAATACATGGGAGTCGAAAGATTGCCTTGGATTGCGAGGAAGCTGAAGCGGCCTATGCTGAATCGGTTTGTGCAACAGAGGAGCTGAAATTCTATAAAGACAATGTTGATCCGGCGGACATGACCCCTCTGAAGAAGCCTACGACAGAGCATGACCCGGCCCTGACGTTCAAACCGGATAATGAGACTAAACTCGTTGACTTCGTCCATGGTGATTCATCCAAGCAGTTTAGTATCAGTACAAATCTGGATCCAAAATAGGAAAGCGCGCTCATCGAGTTCATCCGTGAGAACCGGGACATCTTTGCATGGAAACCTTCTGACATGCTAGGTGTACCGAGGGGACTCGCTGAGCACACGCTAAATATTGATCCTAAGTTTAAACCGGTCAAACAGTACCTTCGCCGCTTTAATGAAGAAAGACGTAAGGCCATCGACAAAGAGGTGGCCCGGCTGCTGGCAGCTTGGTTTATCGTCGAAGTGTTTCATCCCGAATGGTTGGCTAATCCGGTGCTTGTTCTTAAGAAAAATGGCACTTGGCGTATGTGTGTGGACTACACTGATTTGAATAAAGCTTGCCCGGCAGATCCTTTCGCCCTCCCATGTATTGATCAGATCATTGATGCAACGACGGGTTGTGAGCGCCTGAGTTTTCTCGATGCTTATTCAGGTTATCATCAGATTAAGATGGCAGTTAAGGACCAGGAGAAAACAGCCTTCATCACTCCCTTCGGAGCCTTCTGCTATGTTTCTATGCCCTTTGGGCTCAAGAGTGCCCAAGAAACCTACCAGCATTGTGTGCAGAACTGTCTTCACAACCAGATCGGGCGTAATGTTCATGCCTATGTGGATGATATCGTGGTGAAATCTAGGAAGCAGGAAACCCTGATAACTGATCTCAAGGAGATGTTCGACAATCTTCGGGTTTACAAGATGATGCTCAACCCGGACAAATGCGTTTTTGGTGTTCCAGCAGGCAAACTTTTGGGTTTTCTTGTGTCTAACAGGGGTATTGAGGCAAATCCGGAGAAGATCAAAGCAATCACATCCTTGGCTAAACCGGCGTGTATCAATGATGTTCAGCGTCTGGCGGGCCGGATTGCAGCCCTCAGCTGATTTATCAGCCATTTGGGAGAGAAGGCGATTCCCCTGTATCAGATGTTGAAGAAAACGGATAAATTCGTCTGGACTGACGCCGCCAATGCGGCATTCGAGGAATTGAAGCGGCAGCTAGCTGAACCGCCAGTCCTTGCTGCTCCAGTTGATAATGAGCCTCTACTGTTGTACGTAGCTGCCAACGCCCGGGCAGTCAGTGTGGCAATTGTGGTTGAGCGTAAGGAGGCCGGGAAAGAATATCCGGTTCAACGACCAGTTTATTATATCAGTGAGGTACTGATCGAATCAAAGCAAAGATATCCGCATTGGCAGAAGTTAGTGTATGGAGTTTTCATGGCAAGTAGGAAACTCAAGCAATATTTTCAAGGTCATCCTATCACAGTGTTCAGTTCTGCTCCCTTGGGCGATATAATCCAGAATAGAGAGGCAACTGGCCGGGTTGCGAAGTGGGCGATCGAGCTTGGTCCCCATGGTTTGAGGTATACACCCCGAACAGCCATCAAATCTCAGGCGCTTGTGGACTTCATCAATGATTGGACCGAGTTACAGGCACCAGAAGACAAACCGGATAATACATACTGGACCATTCACTTTGATGGATCCAGGCAGCTGGAAGGCTCGGGGCTGGAGTTGTCCTCACTTCCCCTCGAGGAGATAAGATCTGTTATGTCCTCCGCTTGATGTTTCCTTGTACTAACAATGCAGCGGAGTACGAGGCCTTGCTCCACGGTCTTCGTATAGCTAAGGAAATGAACTTAAGCTGGGTTCGATGCTTTGGAGATTCTGATCTGGTGGCTCAACAAGTTTCTGGTACTTGGGATTCTAAAGACCCGCTCATGGCGGCTTATAGGCGCGAGGTGGATATTATAGCAGGTCACTTTAAGGGTTATCAGGTGGAGCACATCGACCGGTGCAAGAATGAAGCAGCAGATGCTCTAAGCCGACTGGGATCTCAGCGTAAACCGGTACCACCTAATACCTTTCTAGATATCTTACATAACCCGTCTGTAAGGTTGCCTACAGAGGAGGATTTAGCTGTTCCTGATCCGGAGGCCCAGTTGGTAGCCGTTTTACATGCCACTCCGGATTGGACGGTTCCATATTTGGCGTATCTGAACCGGGGCGAATTACCAACAGACGAACTTTTCGCCAGGCAGATAGTCCGGTGGTCCAAGTCTATGGTTGTTCACAATGGCGAGTTGCACCGTTCTAGCGTTTCTGGCGTATTCCAACGTTGTGTTTCTCCCCTAGAAGGACAAGAGATTCTACGGGAAATCCATGAAGGGGATTGCGGTCACCACGACAACTCAAAGTCCTTGGTTGCTAAGGATTTCCGACATGGGTTCTACTGGTTGACAGCTCATTCTGATGCGGAAGACTTGGTAAAGCGGTGTGATGCTTGTCAGAAATTCTCACGTCGTGCTCATGTTCTTGCTCAAGAGTTACGCATGATCCCCATCACTTGGCCGTTTGCTACTTGGGGGCTTGATATGGTTGGACCCTTTAAGCATTCGAAGGACAAGAAGACCCACCTGTTGGTGGCAGTTGACAAGTTCACCAAATGGGTTGAAGCAGAGCCCATCAGTAAATGTGATGCAACCACGGCGGTTCAATTTCTCAAAAAGATTATTTTCCGTTTCGGCTTTCCACATAGCATCATCACAGATAATGGTACGAACCTTTCTAAAGGTGAGATGGAGGAGTTCTGCCAATGAGAGCACATCCGGCTTGATGTAGCATCCGTAGCTCACCCCCAGTCCAATGGTCAAGCTGAGAGGGCGAGCCAAGAAATCCTGAAGGGTATCAAGCCTCGGCTCATGGTCCCTTTGAAGCGGACGCCGGGGTGTTGGGTGGAGGAATTACCATCTGTGTTATGGAGCATAAATACCACCCCAAACCGATCTATGGGATATACACCATTTTTCCTGGTCTATGGGGCTGAGGCTGTCCTCCCAAGTGATATTCGTCACGACTCGCCCCGGGTCGCGAATTATGTTGAAGCGGATAACAAGCAAGCACGCCAAGAGGCGCTGGACCTGTTAGATGAGAAGCGAGACATGGCTTTGGCTCGGTCTGCGGTTTATCAACAAGACCTGCGGCGTTATCACAGCCGCCGGGTTAAGACAAGAACCTTTCAAGAAGGTGATTTGGTACTTCGACTCATTCAAGACCAGACTAATATGCATAAATTATCCCCACCTTGGGAAGGGCCTTTTGTGGTCAGCAAAAATCTGCACAACGGATCATACTACCTCATTGACGTTCGAGAAGACTCACGTAGCTCTGAGGAGGAGACCCGGCGGCCATGGAACATAGCTCTCCTACGGCCTTATTACACTTGAAGCCATAGGCTTTTCATATGTACATATTTCCACAATGTATATACTATGATTAATATAATAAACCGGCATCCTTGCTATCAAGCAGGGCCTCTGCCGTTCTTCCTTCAAATATCTGTTAACATGGGGGCTTCCTGTTCAAACATAGGTGTATTCACCAAAGAGAACATAGCGTTACTACCCACTTAATGCGGTTATCACACCACGACAAAGCTTGGGAGATTCACACCCAAGGGGCCAAAGAGAGTCTTGTTGCTACGCACAACTCAAACATAGGAACCCATTGAGCACAGCTCACAAAGTTACTTGGGGGCTCTTTGCGTCAAATACCAAAGAGTTTGAAAGGACCCTTGTAGCTGGGTATCGACCCACGTCTTGGAAGCCTAGTGTATTCACCTAAAACCCCGGGTTAACCTGCCTTCATCAAGTAAGCCACTCCTATCCAGGTAATCCTGGCATGACCCATCGAACATTTGACAGTTACTCTCATTGAGACCCTGAACTTGTCAAAGTTAACATGATGATTGGTTAGTTGGAGGGCCATCTTAAAAGGCTTTGCCAAAATGGTTTAACTCAGTGGCCTGGCAGCCCATGAAAAGCCTTGATTTGGGCCTGGCAGCCCTCGAGAAGCCTCGACTACGGTTTTTTGTTTGATTTTTCCCAGGTTTTTGTTTTTCGTGAGGTCTACGTTAAACCGGAGTTTTTTAGCCCGGCATGGCTTGCGGATCTTCTGTTAAAATATACAATTAAAGGTAAACTGGCATCCCTCAAAACTGGTCTGGCTTTGACACTTTGTCTCCAGCAATCGGCCGGTGTTCATTACAACCCGGTTCTGTATCCTATATATATACCAATATAGCATGGTGGAAGTTGGGTTTTCACCTTTCTTCAAATCACAATTGGTAACCAACAACAATGTTTTATATCACAGGTATGATTTATTATTGCTGCAACCATAGTTGCTCACCAAGTTATGTTGGGTATATTGACCCGTCCGGTGGTAAACCGCCTGGACAGATTTTTTCTTATGCAGGCACATGGATTGCATAATATTGTACAAATACATAAGCCAGTACTGACATTCTCATGACAAATTCACGCAAAGTGTATCCCGCTGCACGAGGGCAATGGATCAAAGTATTTCTACTAACTTATTACAAGGCGCTTGAAGGCCCAAAATATGGTGTTTCTAGTAGAACAAGGTTTCTGTAGCATCGCTCTAATTGCCGGATCAAGTCTCATTACCATGTTGATGCAAAGTTGACGGGCCATCTGGCGTCGGTTCAGCCTCCTCAACCCCACCTAGCGGCTGGAAGTTTGTGGTGGTCCAGTCAATCCGGGTTAAGGCCTAAAAGATAGCTTCTTCACTGATAAGTTCTAATGGATCAATGTCAGGGGCATAAGTATGCTTACGGATTCCTGGAATAAGATTTTGCGCTTTCGGAATGATAGGGTTAGCCCGTTTATTGTTGGCATCATAATAAGACCGGTGAACCGTCAAGTTAGCATCTTCTGCCAGCTGACTCGCTAGAGGACGCATCTCCCTTGTCACTCTTTTAAGGGTCGCATGATCAAAATCTGCCCCGTTTTCTTGTGTGCTTGGAAAGCCTTTGGCAAGGTCAACCAGATCCAAGTCAGCTATCCATGCTTTAGCTCGGGTAAGTGCCAACAAAGCACCGACCCTGGCAGCAGATCGCTTCACCTCTTCTAGCTGTGCTGGTACCATGGATAGCCTTGTCAGAGTATCCTTGATCAGCGTTGGGGCCGGATTGTCATAGGAGGCTGCACAGATAACCCGTTGAGCACCGGTGTAAAGTTGTTCCAGAAGAGTATATGCTGCTTTCAGCTTCATCTGTACATCTGAGCCCAGATGAATAATGCGGCTCCCTGCAATAGTTTAAGAATTTCGTATTTCAATCGGCACCTTACAAGATGGGTATTTCAAATATTTTGCTAGGTGTACTTACCAAATATTGCGGAGGTCATGGCGTTCACTTGACGCTTTAACCCAGAAAGTTCTTCTGCCACCGGTTTTAGTGCAGATTCGGCGTCTTCAGCCCGTTTTAGCAATGTCCCCTTTTCAGTGTCCCAGTTGGCACATTCCGTCTTGAATTCTTCTTTCAGTCGTTCTATGGAAGTTAAAGCGGCTCGAAGTTCATCTTTGGCTTTGGAAGATTCTTCTTGATGAGATTTGATGCTTTCTTGAAGATCAGCAATCTGCGTCCGTTGATGGTTTATGTCAGCCTGCCAAAATCAAGAGGAGCATTTCAATATTTTATCAAAAGTCCCAAGCATACAACTGGTTCTACACTTGGCACATGGGGGCTAATGCGGATTAATTCTTTCTTACTTCTTATTTAAAGTCCCAAGGATTCATACAAGTTTCAATCCTGGTACTTGGGGGCTAATGCGGATTAATTATTGCTTACTGCTTATTCAAAGTCCCAAGGATTCATACAAGTTTCAATCCTGGCACTTGGGGGCTAATGTGTGTTTGTTCAAAAAGCTTAAAAGTCGATAATGTGCAGTTTGGAAATTCAAAGTCCCGGTTTGTTTTTACAAATTAAACCGATCCTTGGGGGCTACAGGATACAAGGTAGTGAAAATACAAAGATAAGGAGGAAAATGTTCACCTCATAACATTCCTTCATCAGATTTACCAAGTTAGCCTCATTATCTCGACTTGTATAAAGCCGGTTCAAGAAACCGGAATGAAGATCCTAGGCAGAAAGATTAGCATATTTTGACATATCAGTTTCCATCTTCCTCTTGCCCATTGAAATAGACTCATCCTTGGTGGTATGTTTTGCCAAGACAACTAGATCATCCGGAGCTGTATAAGCAGTGCCAGTAACAATAATGTCATTGTCTTTGGCTGGGCTTGGCGGATTAGCACTTGACTTCAGTGGATCAGCAGCCGGACTTGCAGGCATAGCATGTGGACATGAGGTATCCTCATGTATGGCCGGATCAGCTTCCGGCGGATTAGCATTGATCATTGGCTCTGGCAGGGTAAAATCATCCATGAGATTGTCAAGATCTTTATCAAGATTCTCAGGAGTTTTCTCCGGTTCAACTTCACCGGTAGAGGCGCTGATCTTGGCCTTCTTACTCAAATGAGCTTGAGCACTAATATTAAAACAAAGATCAGCATGGTCAACTGAGTTATGAAAGAAAAGGGAATACTACACACTTACCCAGGGACGGTTTTCAGTGGAGGCAGCTAAGTGGTTGATGAACCGCCAGACGAATTAGAAGATGCCTAATAAGTTGAATGAGATGAATTGAGAAGGGCATCGGAAGAAACCTTTCAAAAAGATAATGTTTTTCAGGAGAACAAGCAACCTCTGGACGACGTTTCCGGTTTGGAGTGTGAGGTAAACCGGAAGAAGTGACCTGTTGACCACTATGCCGGGTTGTGCGACGCCCTTCAGTTTGCTGTGTCTTCAAAGAAAGTTTTTGATCCAAATGAGCAACAGGGTGAGAGCATTTCACTTTCCTAACTGCACGGCGAAATCGTTGAACCGGCACAAGTTCTGAGTCAGAAGAAAGACAAATTACCTCAACATGATCTGCATGGCCGGCCTCCGCGTCATCCTAGAAGTAATCATTATCAGTAAAATATATGGATAGAAGTCAAGGGAGTCCAACTTTACCTCTTCAGCCGAGTCATCGACATCTTCTGGTGGTTCCAAAGATTCAGCAGTTCTCTTTTTGGCAGCTTTCTTGATGACTTTGGTCTTACCACGAGGAGCCTTAGCTACTTTGTCTTGAGTTTTCTTTTTCCAAAAAGAGCTGCTGGCCTATGGGATTGCACAAAAGTATTATTATAGCATTTTCAAAGTGGAGAAGGATAAGGAAAAGTACAAGGTTAAAATATTTACCCCTGGCGGTTTGTTGGAGACGTAAAAAGGACGCAGACCAATTTGAGTACATACGGCGAGTGATTCGTCGAGTATTTTCTTTACACTTTCACTGACTTCATCGTCCGTCAGTTCTATTGAATTAAACCGTTGAGGATCATTGGTGTTGCCGGTGTATTCAAACATCGATCCAGGCCGGCGGCTTAAAGGGAGAATGCACCATGAAATCCAGCAACGGACGAGATCAACACCAGTTAAACCATTGGCAAGGAGAGCCCGGAGTTTGGCGAGTTGAGATGCATAAGCTTGTCGGTCTTTGGCAGGCAATCTCTGAGGTAAAGGGTGATTATTGCTGAGCCGGTGCGGACGGTAGCCCGGTAAAGGATTCTCGTCAGCAGGAGCAGTATTCTGACAGTAGAACCAAGTGTGGTTCCAGTCTTTGGGATGGCTGTGAAGTTTGGCGTGAGGAAAGTCAACCTCTTTCCTCTTTTGAATCGATACACCGCCAAGTTCAGTATTAGGTACATCAGAAAATTCCGTCCGGCGGTTTAAGTGAAAGAGATCTAGAAAGAGATCGACAGTTGGTTCTTCTTGCAGATAAACCTCATAGAATACTTGGAAATTGCATATGTTGGACACAGAATTTGGTCCAATATCTTGAGGATGAAGTTGGAGCCTGGCAAGAACATCCCAGAAATTTTTTGATCCGGGAGGACTGAAACCTCGAGCTAAATGTTGCAAGAATACAATCACTTCTCCATCTTGAGGTTCAGGGGGGCACTCAGGGCCGGGAACTCACCAACGGAGGACATTTTTTGAGGCTAAAGCGCCGGTGGTGACATATTCATTGATTTGCGTTTCTGTGATCCGAGACGGAACCCAGTTGCAAGCAGCAAATTGCTTCGTCATTTTACAAAGTTTGTAAAAGGGAAACAGATGGTTTACGATTGACAGTTCGTATGTGTTTATCAAATGTTAAACCGCCAATTCAGGGTATACGTATGAAGTGAACCAGGCATGGCTGTTCAAAGTCTAGATGGCGGTTTAAGAGAGGGCTAATGATATACGACGGGTTATCAACACTAAAGGATAAACCGCCTTTTTGAGGCAGAACCCCGAGATGAAAATTTGTTAAGTGTGGAACAAATAGGTTTCACAAGCTGCAATTATTATTTTGGATCAAAACGGTTGCTCTGGAAGGAAAAATTTCTAGACCTAAAACAGTATAGAGAAGTTCATACACTCGAAGAGGGCTTCCAAACAATGGAAATGAGATCTATTTTATGCAAGATAAGCACAAACAATTGCTGCAGTAGTTCTACGTTGTTTTTACAATCTAAACAGGGCATTGGAGGTGAAAACTAACAAGGATTTGCATCGGGTGGCGATGACCGCCGACGAACTCAACAAAGTTCCAAGGTAGATCTGAGAAGGAGAAGGAGAAGAACTCACGGATGTGGACGAGCTGCGGAGGTTGGCCGTCGATTTCTGGTCAGAATCAGGTCGATGCAGCGGCCTGAGTCGGTGCGGACTGGAAGATCAACAACGGCGGCGGCAGCGATACTTGAGGTTTTTGGATCGCGAGGAGGAAGACGTTGCGGTTTTGAAAGGGGGAAAATGGAAGGCGTCCCGGTCTTATTTATAAGGAAGTGGGATAAAACAGCAGGCGCAAAAATCGAGGAATCGGAAGAGGCAAAAGAGGATGCAGCTGTCGCCTCGATCTTCGGGAGCTAATTAAAGACAAGGGAATCTTTATAAAAACTTTTTATATAGGTATAACGTCACAATGATTTATTACAGTGACAGAAGATGACGTCATGGCGATTCACCAAAGTTCACAGGGAGAAGACGATATGGCGGTTTACGAGAATTGCCAAAAATTCAAGGATTGAAGATTGACAAGAACAGGTTCAAACCAATCTGGGGCCTAATGTTGAGGATATAACTATTGAGGGTAAACCGCCAATGAGGGGCCGGTTCACCTTCAGTCATACTTAAGCCTAAGGAAACCTAGAAGATGGCGCTTTACGGATGAAGCTTAGAGGCCCAGAGCCCACAGGCGATTTAGGGCCCATGATAGTAAACTGCCATGATTGTGTAAACTTGCATTGTAAGACAAGAAAGAAGAGACCGAGGCGGACACTTATATGAGCCAGCCTCGGGACTCTGTAAACCGGCCGTGGGTCCTCCTGAGTATATAAAGGGGTGACCCGGCGGCGGTTCAGGAACAACGACTCGAAGCCAGACAAAGCGGATTCGCTCCCTGGCCTTCGAAACCCCAGCAATACCAATCAAAACTAGACGTAGGCTTTTACCTTCATCGAAGGGGCCGAACTAGTATAAAACTCTCGTGTCCCCTTGTCCGGCTTAACCCTTTCAAGCTAACCCATAGCGATGGCTCCACGACTAAGTCCTTTCGTGAGGACATCTGCCGTGGCAATTCCACGACATATACCCAATAGTTTCTTTAGGGTATCCTATGAAGAGCATTTTTTCGATTTGGGTTCGAGCTTTTCAGGTTGAAGTTTCTTGACATAAGCATCGCATGCCCAAACTTTCAGAAACGATAGCTTAGGTTTCTTACCAAACCACAATTCATACGGTGTCGTCTCAACGGATTTCGACAGAGCCCAATTTAAAGTGAATGCGACAGTCTCTATAGCATAACCCCAAAATGACAGCGGTAGATCGGTAAGAGACATCATAGATCGTACCATATCCAATAGAGTGCGATTACGACGTTCGGACACACCATTACGTTGAGGTGTTCCAGGCGGCATGAGTTGTGAAACAATTCCGCATTTCCTTAAGTGCGTGCCAAATTCGTGACTCAAATATTCTCCCCCATGATCTGATCGTAAGAACTTGATTTTCCTATCACGTTGATTCTCAACCTCACTCTGAAATTCCTTGAACTTTTCAAAGGTCTCATACTTGTGTTTCATTAAGTAGACATACCCATATCTACTCAAGTCATCAGTGAGGGTGAGAACATAACGATAGCCACCGTGAGCCTCAACACTCATTGGACCGCACACATCAGTATGTATGATTTCCAATAAGTTGGTTGCTCGCTCCATTGTTCCGGAGAATGGAGTCTTGGTCATTTTTCCCATGAGGCATGGTTCACACGTGTCAAATGATTCATAATCAAGAGACACCAAAAGTCCATCTGCATGGAGTTTCTTCATGCGTTTGACACCAATGTGACCAAGGCGGCAGTGCCACAAGTATGTGGGACTATCATTATCAACCTTACATCTGTTGGCATTCACACTATGAATATGTGTAACATCACGTTCGAGATTAAGTAAGAATAAACCATTGACCAGCGGGGCATGACCATAAAACATGTCTCTCATATAAATAGAACAACCATTATTCTCAGATTTAAATGGGTAGCCATCTCACATTAAACGAGATCCAGATACAATGTTCATGCTCAAAGTTTGTACTAAATAACAATTATTGAGGTTTAAAACTAATCTCGTAGGTAAATGTAGAGGTAGTGTGCCGACGGCGATCACATCGACCTTGGAACCATTCCCGACGCGCATCGTCACCTCGTCCTTCGCCAGTCTCCGTTTATTCCGCAGTTCCTGTTTTGAGTTACAAATATGAGCAACTGCACCGGTATCAAATACCCAAGAGCTACTACGGGCGCTGGTTAGGTACACATCAATAACATGTATATCACATATACCTTTGGCATTGCCGGCCTTCTTATCCGCTAAGTACTTGGGGCAGTTTCGCGTCCAGTGACCGTTTCCCTTGCAATAAAAGCACTCAGTCTCAGGCTTGGGTCCATTCTTTGGCTTCTTCCCGGCAGCTTGCTTACCAGGCGCGGCAACTCCCTTGCCGTCCTTCTTGAAGTTCTTTTTACCCTTGCCTTTCTTGAACTTAGTGATTTTATTCACCATCAACACTTGATGTTCCTTTTTGATTTCCACCTCCGCTGATTTCAACATTGAATATACCTCAGGAATGGTCTTTTCCATCCCCTGCATATTGAAGTTCATCACAAAGATCTTGTAGCTAGGTGGGAGCGACTGAAGGATTCTGTCAACGACCGCATCATCCGGGAGATTAACTCTCAGCTGAGACAAGCGGTTGTGCAACCCAGACATTTTGAGTATGTGCTCGCTAGCAGAACTATTCTCCTCCATCTTACAACTGTAGAACTTGTCGGAGACTTCATATCTCTCGACCCGGGCATGAGCTTGGAAAACCATTTTCAGCTCTTGGAACATCTCATATGCTCCATGTTGCTCAAAATGCTTTTGGAGCCCCGGTTCTAAGCTGTAAAGCATGCCGCACTGAACCAAGGATTAATCATCATTATGCGTCTACCAAGCGTTCATAACGTCTTGTTCTGCTGGGAAAACAGGTGCTTCACCTAGCAGTGCATCAAGGACATATGCTTTCCTGGCAGTTATGAGGATAATCCTCATGTTACGGACCCAGTCCGTGTAGTTGCTGACATCGTCTTTCAGCTTGGCTTTCTCTAGGAACGCGTTGAAGTTGAGGGCAACATTAGCGTGGGCCATTTGATCTACAAGATATATTGCAAAGAATTTTAGACTATGTTCATGATAATTAAGTTCATCTAATTAAATTATTTAATGAACTCCCACTCAGATAGACATCCCTCTAGTCATCTAAGTGATACATGATCCGAGTCAACTAGGCCGTGTCTGATCATCACGTGAGATGGACTAGTCATCATCGGTGAACATTTTCATGTTGATCGTATCTTCTATACGACTCATGTTCGACCTTTTGGTCTTCCGTGTTCCAAGGCCATGTCTGTACATGCTAGGCTCGTCAAGTCAACCTAAGTGTATTGCGTGTGTAAATCTGGCTTACACCCATTGTATGCGAATGTTAGAACCTATCACACCCGATCATCACGTGGTGCTTCAGAATAACAGACCTTAGCAACGGTGCACAGTTAGGGGGGACACTTTCTTGAAATTATTGCGAGGGATCATCTTATTTATGCTACCGTCGTTCTAAGCAAATAAGATGTAAAACATGATAAACATCACATGCAATCAAATAGTGACATGATATGGCCAATATCATTTTGCTCCTTTTGATCTCCATCTTCGGGGAGCCATGATCATCATTGTCACCGGCATGACAGCATGACCTCCATCATTGTGTCTTCATGAAGTTGTCTCGCCAACTATTACTTCTACTACTATGGCTAATGGTTAGCAATAAAGTAAAGTAATTACATGACGTTTATGTTGACACGCAGGTCATAAATAAATTAAGACAACTCCTATGGCTCCTGCCGATTGTCATACTTATTGACATGCAAGTCGTGATTCCTATTACAAGAACATGATCAATCTCATACATCACATATATCATTCATCATATCCTTTTGGCCATATCACATCACATGACATATGCTGCAAGAACAAGTTAGACGTCCTCTAATTGTTGTTGCAAGTTTTTACGTGGCTGCTATAGGTTTCTAGCAAGAACGTTTCTTACCTACGCCAAAACCACAACGTGATATGCCAATTTCTATTTACCCTTCATAAGGACCCTTTTCATCGAATCCGATCCGACTAAAGTGGGAGAGACAGACACCCGCTAGCCACCTTATGCAACTAGTGCATGTCAGTCGGTGGAACCAGTCTCACGTAAGCGTACGTGTAAGGTCGGTCCGGGCCGCTTCATCCCACGATGCCGCCGAATCAAGATAAGACTAGTAACGGCAAGTAAATTGACAAAATCGACGCCCACAACAACTTGTGTTCTACTCGTGCATAGAAACTACGCATAGACCTAATTCATGATGCCTGTCGGTGGGAACGACACCTATGGGATCACAAGAATCCCTACTACGGTTAGCGGGGCGCGGGGTCGTGAGAAGAGCGGATCAAACAGATAGTACACAGTTTGTATATCCAGGTTCGGGCCGCGAAGATGTGTAAAACCCTACTCCTACTTTGGTGGATGTATATTCCTGTTCTTGAGCTAGCTCTGGGGCATTAGGAGCTCCAAAAAAGCCGAATCCTCCTCCTGGTCGCCTCGGGCCTCCTTTTATAGAAAAAGGGGTTGCCACAGTGGCACGCAGGAGGTGGAAAGGGTACAGTGATGTGAGGTTATCCCTCGCATTACATGACAAGGCGCATTTAATGCGTCTTGCTTAGGTGTCCTTGCTTTATCGGGGACGGGGGAGAAACCTGTCTCGTCCGTCGCCGCTCCTTCTTGTGTCGACACGCACCCTGGCCAGCGATGCCTGTGATGCCATGTAGGTAGGCAGGCAGCTGAGGTGGCGCAGTGAAGGGTCTTCACGAAGATCTGCATGCCGCCATGTAGGTGCCTGCCCAGCTGGTTGGGTCGGCAGCCGCATGCATATGGTGGTGGAGGTTTAGTCAGCGTGGGCCCAATGGTGGCCCTGCGGATGTCCTCGGCAAGGGCCTTGCCGGTGCCCCGGCAAGGGTCTTGCCGAGGCGCCTGCTGTCATCCCCGGCAAGGCGCTTGCTGGGGGTCTCGTGGTCTTCCCTGGTTGGTATCTCGCCAAAGGTCGTCATCTTAGTGCTTATCTGATCTTGAATGTCTTCACAAAGATCTGCATGCCACCGCGGGGATGTCTCCCGAATCCTTGCCCCTTGGGGGCAGTGGACTCAAGGGTAATTTGCTCCGTAGGCGTGGGGCGAGTCACCGCGGCAAGGGTCTTGCCGGGGTTGCCAAAGCTATCTCCCGGCAAGGATCTTGTCGGGGGAGTCCGCTTCATCCCTTTTGCTCTTCGTGGTCTTGGCCTTGGCGTCGTCCTAGTTCCCTTGAGCTTCGGTCTTACCCTGGCTCACCTCCCTTGCCTTGCTTGGTGTGGTGGTGCCCGTGGCTCAGACTGTCCGTGCATAGTTATAGGGGTACAAAAAATTGCACCCCTCTTTTTGTACACCGACAGGAGCCCCCGGGCCTGGGCCACACATAAGCGCAACGCGTTGTTGGGCTAGGCCCAAAAATGGTGCGCGGGCAGGCGGGGCGGTTTTTTACCGCGGTAATATTTTTCGCGCGCTGCGCTTCCCACGACTCCCGCGCGTGGCGCGGCGTGGGGAGGTGCGTGTGACGTGGGCGGCATGCGTGGCGTTGGTCTCTGCACGCATGCGTCACGTCGTAGTAAAGGGGCGGTTCGCGTCTTCCCCATAAACGGAGGGAGGCGTGGAGGCACGACCCATTTACTGAATGGGGCCGAGGCGCGGTCCTCAAGGCGTCCACTCCCCACGATCACGGGGTGGGGAGAGGTCGCCTCACCCGTCCCCTCGGTTCTGCACGTCCGCCACATGTCTCCTATGCGCTTGGGGTGGCAAACGGCGGAGGCGGGAAACCGGGTCGTCGCTGGTTGGGGCAGCGGGTCGGTCCTGTCTCCCTGCGCCTTCCCTGTTTTGATTGGCCGAGCGGGGTGGCCGAGCCCCAACCCCGTTCTTTTATAAAGAGCGGGAGGGGGGGATGGCGTCCCGCATTCTTCCATCTCCTTCCTCCTTCAGCTTTTGCTCCTCTCTTCCATTCGTCATGGAGAGAGGAAATCCCGGTCCTTCAACGGTGGCGGCGAGGCTCGCCGCTCGACAATGCGTCCCTCCTCCTGTGCCTGCGGTGGCAGGGCCGGCCGCGAGGGGAAGGGGGAGGGGGCGAGGCCGGGGCGCTCGGGGAAGAGGAGGACGGGGTGGCGCGCCGGCCTCGCCTCCGCCAGCAGCTCCTCCTCCAATGGAGGGCCATGTTGGGGATGACGCTTGTGAGTTATTCGTCAGGCTGCGCCGGCCGCCGCGCCGTTGCCTTCGTCTCCCGACTCCATTTGCACGGGAGATGGAGCTGGATCCGCTGGAGTCATTGCGGCTGTACATGAGGGGCTGCGGGATCAGTGGCATGCGGGTCCGCGTCGACTTCCCCGCTCCTCACGTGATGTATCTTCGTCGGGGATGGAAGACGTTTGCTCATATCCACAGCTTGACAGAGGGGCTCACTCTCCATTTTAAGCTGATGGAGGGTGGCCTTCTCTCTGTCAAGGTCTTCGGGCACTTTGGGACTCGTACAAGGTGCTGCGTGGAGAGCTCTTCTGATAGCGAAGACTCCTCCTCGGGCGGGAGTGACGAGGAGGACAGCGGCAGCGACGACGAGGGCGGTAGGCGGCAGGATGACGGGTCCGACTAGGTGTCGGGTGCCGCTCCGTGCGGCACCGACGACCCCATCATCCGTGTCACCGGCTCCTTGAACTTCTCGGGGTCGTCTCCTTGGGCGGCTGGCGTTGGGAGGCTGCGGAAGAGGAAGAGGGCGGGCGGCAAGGCCGTCAAGTCGGAGTACGCGGGCACCGATGCCTTCGACGCGTGCTGACGTCCTGCCGCCTCGTCTTCGAGCTCCGCTTCCGGCGCCGCCATCACCATCCAGCCTTTGGACAGCCACCAAGATGTTATCTCTGCGTCTTCTGCCACTCGTAGCTCACCTAGGTGCTCCTTTTGCCCTTCTGCCTCCTTGACCTGCCTCCTGAGGAGAGGGACAAGAAAGGGATTACGGGCACCTTATCTCTTTTTAGTTTGTAAGCCTTCGGGCCTTTGTTGAATTTAAAACTTGTAATCCCTTCATTCATGTTTTTCATTCCCTATGGACTGTATCTGAGTGGAATGTTTTTAATGAAAAAGGGATGCTTGGCGGGTCATTTGTTTGCGGGTGGAACCCACGACAAGGAGTAAATCCTTGATATCTCTAAGATAAACACTTTCTCGCCCGGCAACAGGCCTTGCCGTCTCCCCACTTCGCTCGACCTTTCTCACGCCTTTGGCGGAGGCAGGGATGAGGCGGGTTCAGGCTCCTTGTTTCATCCTTTCGCTGCCGCGACTACGACCAAACTTGGTCCCAGGAACGAGCCCTAGGGCCTAGAGTTAGGGGAGCACGGTAGCTTAAGGAAAAACGAGGTTTCACATACCTCAGTCCATAATGGAATGCATGATAAGGGATGAAGAACTTATCTGAAGTTGCAGCCCCCGTCAACCTTGGTTTGCCGTGGGTGAATCTTTGCTCTTGCAGCCCCCGGCAATACTGGCTTGCCGGGGCCTAGATGCTGGCCTGTTCCTTTTTTTTCTCCCCAAGTGGTTCGGCAAGGATATCTGTGTGTCCTGTGAACCAAAGAAGACAAAAGAAAGACAAAGAGACGCACACTCGACCTCTAAGCTAGGGGTTAGTCGCCGCTAAGCACTATCAACCCTAACCAAGGACGAGACTCGACCTAGCATGCATGCTATAACTTAGGGCACCAACGCTTCATTTATTTATGCTCAAGGTCTGCGCCTGGCTTTGTACAAAGGGTTACATGCGTCATCGGCAAGGCTCGTACAAAAGGTGGCTTGCCAGGGGGCCCGGCAAGCCGCGCCTCATGGGTAAAACTTGCGAAGATGCTCAATGTTCCAGGAATTACTCACCGGAACGGCATCTTCGGTCTCCAGGCGGACTGCGCCGGGCCTGGTGACTCATATTACCCGATAAGGGCCTTCCCACTTTGGCGTCAACTTGTTGGAATTCTTGGCCGATTGAACGCGCCGAAGAACAAGGTCGCCTTCCTCAAAGCTTCGGGCATGAACCTTGCGGCTATGGTAGCGGCGCAAGGCTTGCTGGTAGCGCGCTGCTCTCGTAGCCGCCCAAAGACGATCTTCCTCAAGGAGCGTTGCGTCATCTTGCTGCAATTGCTCTTGCTCAAGCTCGTTATAAGCGAGTACTCGAGGTGACCCGTATATGAGTTCCATGGGGAGAACTGCTTCTGCCCCGTATACCAGGGCAAAGGGTGTCTGGCCGGTGGCTCGATTTGGTGTCATTCTGATTGACCAAAGAACCGCCGGCAATTCATCAATCCAGCGTCTTCCACTCTTGTGCAGTCTGTCAAAGGTCTTTGTCCTCAGGCCTTGCAGTACTTCAGCATTTGCCCTCTCAGCTTGACCATTGCTTCGTGGGTGAGCAACGGAAGTGAAACAGACCTTGTTGCCGAGGTCTTGAATATATTGCATGAAGGTGTGGCTTGTGAACTGCGTGCCGTTGTCGGTGATGACCCTATTGGGTACACCAAAACGGTACACCAGTCCTTTGAAGAACTTGACGGTTGACTGTGCTGTGACCTTCCTCACTGCTTCCACTTCTGGCCACTTTGTGAACTTGTCGATTGCAACGTACAAGTACTCAAAGCCCCCGACAGCGCGGGGGAAAGGGCCCAGTATGTCGAGCCCCCAGACCGAGAAAGGCCAGGAGAGAGGAATGGTTTGAAGGGCTTGAGCTGGCTGATGAAGCTTCTTTGAATGGAACTGACACACTTCACACCTGGTGACTAGTGTCATTGCATCCTGGAGGGCGGTGGGCTAGAAGAAGCCTTGCCGAAACGCGTTGCCGGTAAGGGCCCTCGACCCTATGTGGGATCCACATATGCCTCCATGTATCTCTGCCAACAGCCCCAGTCCTTCCTCTCGAGGGATACACTTCAATTTCACACCGTTCGGCCTCTTTCTGTACAGGACGTCATCGACGAACTGGTACATAGTAGAGCGACGGGCTACTTTTTCCGCTTCTTCCTGCTCCTCAGGAAGTTCCCCTGTTTGGAGGAATCGGACGGTATGTTGTGCCCACGCTGGAGCCTGGGGCTCGACGGCGAGGACTAAAGGCATTTCCTCCGCTATAGGAGCGGCTGTCTCCACGGCAAGAGCTTGATGCTCCGTCGGAGCTAGGCGTCCTGTGGTGGGCTCAGTGTCTCCGGCAACATCCTTGCCGGCGGCTTCGGGGAGCTCGGCGGGAAAGTACTTGCCGGGCCCTGATTTTCTCCTCTTGTTCTGCTCTGTTGATGGATCAACGGATGGTTGAGTTAGCCGAAGCACAAAGGTACCTGGTTCCACAGGTAGCTTGAGGGTAGCGCGTTTTGACAGGTAATCGGCGATGTCATTCTCCGCTCGGGGAACGTATTCTGCCTGTATACCGTCAAAATGCTCCATCAGCTTTCTCACTTCATCGACGTAGGCCTTCATCAACGGGCTCTGGTAATCCTTGTTGACTTGCTTGACAACAAGTTGCGAGTCGCCTCTGACGATGAGTTTCTTGATTCCGAGGTCCATCGCGATCCTAAGACCGGCAAGCAGCCCTTCGTACTCAGCCGTACTGTTTGTTGACACCTCCCTAGGGAAGTGCATCTGGATCACGTACTTGAGGTGCTCTCCGGTGGGCGCGACAAGCAATACGCCAGCCCCGGCGCCCTGTAAGGAGAAAGCTCCATCAAAGTACATGATCCGGTCGCAACTTGCCTCCTTGTCGGGGAGAGCAGTCTCTTGGGCTTCTTCGTCAGGCGTCGTGGTCCGTTCTGCAACGAACTCCACCAGGACTCGGCTTTGAATCGTCGCGGTACTCTCAAACTTGAGGGCAAAGCTGGACAGTTCCGGTGCCCACTCTACGATTCTTCCCGTTGCGTCTGGATTGTGCAATATCCGTTGCAGAGGGAGGTGAGTGACGATAGTGATTTCGTGCACCTGGAAGTAGTGACGCAGCTTCCTCGAGGCCATAAGAAGGCCGAAGAGCAGTTTCTGCACACCGGAGTACCTTAATCTAGCCCCCTGGAGGAGGGAACTAACAAAGTAGACCGGGTGCTGCATCATTTTCTTCTTCGGCGGCACTCCAACTGGCTGTGTTGTCTCTGCATCGGTGGCATCGGGCTCTGTCGCTGCCATTACCTTTTCATCAATTTCTCTCTACGCCACTAGTGCGGCACTGACCACCTGGTTCATTGCCGCCAAGTATAGCAGCAACGGTTCCCGTGGCCTAGGCGCAACTAGTATTGGCGCGGAGGAGAGGTACCTCTTCAAATCTTGCAATGCTGCTTCGGCTTCTGGTGTCCACTCCATCGGGCCCGCCTTTTTCAAAATCTTGAAAAAGGGAAGGGCGCGCTCGGCGGACATGGAAATGAACCTGCTCATGGCGGCAACGCAACCAGCAAGCCGACGCACGTCCTTGACTCGCTTGGGTGCTTCAATCTGCTCTATAGCTTTGATCTTGTCCGGATTGGCCTCTATCCCGCGCTGCAACACAAAGAACCCGAGAAGCTTGCCGGACAGGACGCCAAAGACGCACTTCTCAGGGTTCAGCTTGAGATTGATCTTGCGTAGGTTTGCAAATGTTTCTTGTAAATCCGGTATGAGGGTTGTCCTGTTCTTGGTTTTGACCACTATATCATCCATATAAGCTTCCATATTTCTATGGAGCTGGGGTTCAAAACCAATCTGGACCGCCCTTGCAAACATTGAACCAGCACTCTTCAACCCGAAATGCATCAGTATGAAACAATACATACCACATGAGGTGATGAATGTTGTTTTCTCTTCGTCTTCTCTTGTCATGAAGATCTGGTGGTAGCCGGAGTAGGCATCGAGGAATGACAGCAGATCACACCCAGCTGTGGAGTCAACAATCTGGTCGATGCGCGGCAACGGGAAGGGGTCTTTGGGACAAGCCTTATTGATATCTGTGTAATCAATACACAACCTCCACTTCCCATTTGCCTTGCGCACTACCACTGGATTGGCCAACCACGTTGGATGGAGCACTCCTCTTACCAAACCCGCTGCTTCCAGTTTCCGAATCTCCTCTGTGATGAACTCTTGTCGTTCCAAGGCTTGCTTTCTGACCTTCTGCTTGACGGGCCGCGCATGAGGACATACAGCAAGGTGGTGCTCAATCACCTCCCTCGGAATGCCGGGGATGTCGGATGCTTGCCATGCAAACACATCGACATCCGCCCGCAGGAAGGTGATGAGTGCATCTTCCTATTTGTCGTCAAGGGTGGAGCTTATGGTGAAAGCCCCTCCCGTGCCGTCCTCCTTGACAGAAACCTTCTTGGTTCCCGGCGGTGTGGCCCTGGATTTCTTGTTTCTGCCAGTGGAGCTCTCTGGCACGTCCTCGACGGGAGCACTACACTCCAAAGAGGTGCGCTTGCCGGAGTGGGTGCCTGAGGTCTCACCGGTCTTCTTCTTTTTCTTTCCAGGGCTCCAGCGGCAGGAGCAAGCGCCTTAGCAGTGGCGGCTGCTGCAACTGCTTGTTGGTAGAGTTGGTCAGCGCAAATTAGCGCATCCTTCTTGTCTGATGGGACGGTGATGATCATCACAGGCCCCGGCATCTTCAAGGTGTTGTAGGCGTAATGTGACGCCGCCATGAACTTGGCCAGCGCTGGGCGACCAAGGATCCCGTTGTAAGGCAAGGGGATCTTGGCAACGTCGAACACAATCCTTTTTGTCCTGTAGTTCAGATCACTCCCAAAAGTCACGGGCAACGTGACCTTTCCCTTTGGTTGACTTCTTCCCGGGTTGACCCCCTGAAATGTGCCCGTCTCTTCGAGGTCTTCATCAGGAATCTGCAGTTTCTCGATCACGGCAGGCGAGATTAAGTTCAGACCGGCCCCGCCATCGACTAGCATCTTTGTCACCTTGAGGTTGTGTATTGTTGGTGAAACCAACAATTGCAAGCACCCGACTGTAGTAGTGCGATCAGGGTGATCCTCAGTGTCAAAAATGATAGGTGTGCCGGACCACTTCAGCGGCCTTTGGGCATCAAACGACGGCTCTGCCGTTGTAATCTCACGTGCCCACTGTTTAAGCTGGCGGTGAGAGGTATGCAGGGAGGCGCCGCCATCGACGCACATGGCCTCTGTAGCTTTCTGAAATTCTTGGTCACCAGACTCATCGTCCTCTTCGTGATCATCGTCTTCTGGCTTTTTGTCACGGCCCCGGGCGGGCCTCTCCTGCTGTTTATCTTTGCCGCGATGGCCCGCCTGGCCGTCATGCTTCTTCCCGGACCCTTCAGCACCATCCTGGCCTTTCTCCTTGTCCCGCCTCTCATATTCAGCCCTCTGCTTCTCAACAAGGAGCTCAACCTGTCGACAGTTCTGGAGATCATGGCCTTTGGTGCGATGGATCTTGTAGTATTGGTTGTCGGAGTTTCCTGGCTTGTCGGCAGCCGCCAAGGCCCGGCAGGCGACACATCCGACAATTTCCTTGCCGGGGTCATCTGCCTTGGTTTTCTTGGCGGAGCCGGCATCGTCAGATCCCTCGACGGCAAGCACGGCTTTACCTGTTGCGGTGCCGGCCTTTCTTTGCCGGGGCGGCAGTATCCTCATCTGAGGAGTCGGTTTCCATGCCGGCATCTTCGCTGGGGTACTTCCTTCCCTCTTCAGCCCGGGCACATCTATCAGCAAGAACATAGAGTTTTGCCACGTCTTTCACCTTGTTCATTGTCAGCTCTTCGCGCATCTTGCGGTTACGCACGTTCTGATGGAACGCCTGATGATGGCGGCAGGGTGAACATCAGGGATATTGTACTGTACCTGGCTGAACCTCTGTATATACTTGCGCAGACTCTCGCCTCCCTTCTGGGGAATGACGTGCAGGTCGCTTGCTTGGCCATGGCCTTGGTGGCCTCCAGTAAAGGCGCCAACAAACTCATGGCACAAATATGACCAGGAGGAAATAGAGTCTACTGGCAAGTGCATCAACCACGACATGGCGTTGGGTTTAAGAGCCAATGGAAAGTAATTCGCAAGGACCTTATCATCGCGGGCTCCGGCATCTTGCATCGCGATGGTGTAGATGCTGAGGAACTCAGACGGGTGGGTCTTGCCGTTGTATTTCTCGCCAACGTCAGGTTTGAAGGTGCAGCGAGTGGGCCACTGGAACTGCCGCAGCTCACGGGTAAAAGCCGGACAGCCTACCTCGTAAGGTAGGCCTCCAGGGCTCTCCGGGGCCGGGTGGTTCGCAGCAGGCCCTGCTCGCCTGTTTGACTGGTGGCGCGCTCCGTGCCGGCGCTCGATAGTGGTTCGAGCGTCTTCATGGGCTTGTTCTCGAAGAACTTGGCGCTGGTCACAGTGGGTCCGTGGGTCAGACGATGCTATGGAGATGTCGTCGCTCGTGACTTCGCGACGAGCCGGCGTCCGCGGTACCGGATGGGGAAGAGGTGAATGCACCATGGTCACGGTGTCGCCGGCTTTTCCGCCACTGGTGCGTGGGACTCCATCGGAGCGTCGACCCGGGGGCCCCACTGGACTTGGTTCGTCTTTGTTGGTCACCGCAACAAGGCTTCGGATAGTGGCTCTCCATTCGTCGAGTTTCCCCGTAGTGGGAGGAAAGTCGAGGAGCAACTGCGCGCGCGCCAGGGCCTCTGCTGGCGTCGGTGGCAGTGGAACCTGCACGGATCGCGACGCGCTTCGACTTCTGACCACGTCAGAAGGAGCTCTATCACGACCCCACAGTCGCATGCCGTTTTCACCAGCGCTTCGGCGAGCGGGCAGGTCTTCTATGTCCCGGGAGTGGCGCTCGGGGCTCTTCCCGCGGCGACGCCCGGGATCTTCGGCGTGATTACGACGTTCGTCGCGCGCTGCCTGGGAGGAGCGTGCTATTGGCGCCGGCGTGGGAGTCTTGGAGGCCCTTGCGTCGCCTTCAGGTGGGGCAGCGATGACCTTGGAAGGCCCCGCTGCACCCGAGGAGGGCCCGGCTCCGCCTTTGGATTTGGCGATGTGTGGCCCGTTACCAGGCACAGAAACATCGCCGCCTCCCAAACTCCGGCTGCTGGGATGGCGTTGGTGTTTGCGAGCAGCGCCCCGGGTCCTTTCTGCGACCGGTCCGTTGCTCGCCTGCGTCGGGACGGGCTATCCGGCTTCCGACTGGCCAACCGCCACCGTCGTCTTCTTCTTGGGCGCCATGATGATGAAGAAGCGTCGAACTAACTGCTAAAGCCGATTCTCACAACTGCGCCCCCTACCTGGCGCGCCAATGATGTCGGTGGGAACGACACCTATGGGATCACAAGAATCCCTACTACGGTTAGCGGGGCGCGGGGTCGTGAGAAGAGCGGATCAAACAAATAGTACACAGTTTGTTTATCCAGGTTCGGGCCGCGAAGATGCGTAAAACCCTACTCCTACTTTGGTGGATGTATATTCTTGTTCTTGAGCTAGCTTTGGAGCATTAGGAGCTCCAAAAAAGCCGAATCCTCCTCCTGGTCGCCTCGGGCCTCCTTTTATAGAAAAAGGGGTTGCCACAGTGGCACGCAGGAGGTGGAAAGGGTACAGTGATGCGAGGTTATCCCTCGCATTACATGACAAGGCGCATTTAAAGTGTCTTGCTTAGGTGTCCTTGCTTTATCAGGGACGGGGGAGAAACCTGTCTCGTCCGTCGCCGCTCCTTCTTGTGTCGACACGCGCCCTGGCCAGCGATGCCTGTGATGCCATGTAGGTAGGCAGGCAGCTGAGGTGGCGCAGTGAAGGGTCTTCATGAAGATCTGCATGCCGCCAAATAGGTGTCTGCCCAGCTGGTTGGGTCGGCAGCCGCATGCGTACAGTGGTGGAGGTTTAGTCGGTGTGGGCCCGATGGTGGCCCTGCGGATGTCCTTGGCAAGGGCCTTGCCGAGGCCCCGGCAAGGGTCTTGTCGAGGCGCCTGCTGTCATCCCCGGCAAGGCGCTTGCTGGGGGTCTCGTGGTCTTCCCTGGCTGGTATCTCGCCAAAGGTCGTCGTCTTAGTGTGTATCTCATCTTGAATGTCTTCACAAAGATCTGCATGCCTCCACGAGGATGTCTCCCGAATCCTTGCCCCTTGGAGGCAGTGGACTCAAGGGTAATTTGCTCCGTAGGCATGGGGCGAGTCGCCGCGGCAAGGGTCTTGCCAGGGTTGCCAAAGCCGTCTCCCGGCAAGGATCTTGCCGGGGGAGTCCGCTTCGTCCCTTTTGCTCTTCGTGGTCTTGGCCTTGGCGTCGTCCTAGTTCCCTTGAGCTTCGGTCTTACCCTGGCTCACCTCCCTTGCCTTGCTTGGTGTGGTGGTGCTCGTGGCTCAGACTGTCCGTGCACAGTTATAGGGGTACAAAAAAGTTTACCCCTCTTTCTGTACACCGACAATGCCACTGTTGGGGATCGTTGCAGAAATTAAAAAAAATTACGCATCACCAAGATCAATCTATGGAGTAACTAGCAACAAGAGGGGAGTGCATCTTCGTACCCTTGAAGATCGCGAGTCGGAAGCGTTGCAAGAACGCGGTTGGAGGAGTCGTACACGTAGCGATTCAGATGCGGCCGAATCCGATCTAAGCACCGAACACGGTGCCTCCGCGTTCAACACACATGCAGCCTGGTGACGTCTCCCACACCTTGATCCAGCAAGGAGGAGGGAAAGGTTGAGGAAGAAGGCTCCAACAGCAGCACGACGGCGTGGTGGTGATGGAGTGGCAGCTCTCCGGCAGGGCTTCGCCAAGCTCACGCGGAGGAGGAGAGGTGTTGGGGAGGGGAGGGGCTGTGCCTTGGATGTGATGCTGCAGCCCTCCCCTCGCCCCTCTATTTATAGGGAGAAGGGGGAAGGGGGCCGCCCCTCTAGATGAGATCTAGAGGGGGCGGTGGCCAAGGGGGAGGGGACTTGCCCCCCCCAAGCAAGGGGGACGCCCCCCTTTAGGGTCCCCCCAAACCCTAGGTGCATGGGCCCTAGGGGGGAATGGCGCCCAGCCCACTAGGGGCTGGTTCCCTTCCACCTACAGCCCATAAGGCCCTCCCGGGCAGGTGGACCCTCCCGGTGGACCCCCGGAACCCCTCCGGTGGTCCCGGTACAATACCGGTATATCCCCGAATATTTCGGGTGACCGTATGATGACTTCTCATATATAAATCTTCACCTTCGGACTATTCCAGAACTCCTCGTGATGTCCGAGATCTCATCCGGGACTCCGAAAAACATTCGGTAATCACATACAAATCTTCCTAATAACCCTAGCTTCATCGAACCTTAAGTGTGTAGACCCTACGGGTTCAGGAACCATGCAGACATGACCAAGACAACTCTCCGGCCAGTAACCAACAGCGGGATCTGGATACCCATGTTGGCTCCCACATGTTCGACGATGATCTCATCGGATGAACCACGATGTCGAGAATTCAAGCAATCCCGTATACAATTCCCTTTGTCAATCGGTACGTTACTTGCCCGAGATTCGATCGTCGGTATCCCAATACCTCGTTCAATCTCGTTACCGGTAAGTCACTTTACTCGTTGCGTAACACATCATCCCGTGACCAACCCTTAGTCACATTGAGCTCATTACGATGATGTCTTACCGAGTGGGCCCAGAGATACCTCTTCGTCATATGGAGTGACAAATCCCAGTCTCGATTCGTGCCAACCCAACAGACACTTTCAGAGATACCCGTAGTGCACTTTTATAGTCACCCCAATTACGTTGTGACGTTTAGCACACCCAAAGTATTCATGCCGTATCCGGGAGTTGCACAATCTCATGGTCTAAGGAAAAGATACTTGACATTAGAAAAGCTTTAGCAGACGAACTACACGATCTTGCGCTATGCTTAGGATTGGGTCTTGTCCATCACATCATTCTCCTAATGATGTGATCCCGTTATCAATGACATCCAATGTCCATGGTCAGGAAACCGTAACCATCTATTGATCAACGAGCTAGTCAACTAGAGGCTCACTATGGACATGTTGTGGTCTATTTATTCACACATGTATTACGATTTCCAGATAACACAATTATAGCATGAACAATAGACAATTATCATGAACCAAGAAATATAATAATAACCATTTTATTATTGCCTCTAGGGCATATTTCCAACACTGACCTCCTCCCCAAGATGGCGTACTGGTCTGCGACAGCTGGTGTCGAATGTCGTCGCGGACTGGCAGTGACCATGGTGGCGGCGGTCTATTTCCCCATGACCTGCACCTGACGTCTTCCAAGATCCAACCTAGCTGCGGCCAGTCGCAAATATGCCTCATGCATGGCGACCCTCGTTTCTGGTAGCGCCCACCTCCCTCGATCTATGATGGTCGCTCCGGCGTGGCGGTCGTTGAGGCAACGGTGGTCTTGGCATTGCTCCGGCCACACGGTCTCTGGATTGTTGGGGCTGCGGTGATGTGCTGGATGGATGAGGTGATTTAGATCCGATTGGCCGGATGGTGGCGTATGTAGATTCTTCTGTAGTGACTTCATACGGATCCATGACATCATCAAAAAGACTTCGGGAGGTTTTATCTCCTGATCCAGTGGATGACTTCAGTGGTGGGTTACAAATTATGGACAATGACTTGACGCAGAGGGTTGTTTCTGGAGTAGCGGCGATCCAATTGTAGCTGCTCGAATAGCGGAAAGGCGGTGGAGACAACACATGTGAGATTTGGATGGCGGTGCATGTGCACCCGGTTTCGAGCTACGGGGCGAAAGCCTAGGACAGACTTGAGTGGTTATTCCTGGCAATGGCGATGGTTTTTTACATTGTTACCTTGTTGGAGGCATTGCTCGGATATGTTCAGACTGATTCTTCAGGGTGAAAACTTTGATACTGACCTTTGTGGTTGGATCCGATGATGGTGTTGCTTGACTGTCGCTTCCTTCTTGAAGGCGTTGCTGTTGAAGATCCTTGTCATTCATGTGGTGTCAATGGTTGGTGCAGATATGGTCTTAGTTGTAGTTTGTCGATCGTTCATCTGATCGCTTTGGGGCTTATTTCTTGTTTCTTTTTTTTTGCACACCTGCACATAGCTTTTGGTCTTATGACTTCGCTAGTTGCCGGTGTTTTTCTGTGTGTGTTGGATTGGCTGTGTGCATCTTAGTTATGTAGAGACCGGGTGTGTGCTCAGTGTGATGTATCATCTTGATGCTCCATTTGAGCCAAGAAAATCCACCATTTGTTGAAAAAAAAGTCCATGTGACGGTATGTCAAAGAGTAATACAGACCGTGAGCTAGGTACAACACCGTCCAGCCTGTCGCGGCCCCGACAGGAAGTTGGGGCCAAGTTTATAGGATTCTGTAAATTTATTTCACGTTTACGGGATCTGTTCGGAACATTTTTCACCAAAACTGCCTTAAACGGTAGTTTTTTTTATGGATAGAGATCAGTTCGAGTTGCTCTTAACGATGTCCGACGTTGCCCCTCCCGCGCGGGGTGAGTCCACCTACCCTGGCATCGTCGTTGCCCTTCCGCCAAGCTGTTTCGCTTGCGCGGACGTTTGCCTGAGATTTTTGTCTGGCCGACTGGTCAACTGCTCTGCCCACATGCGTCGTCTCGAGCGGTCGTTCACGCGCGACGGGTGAAGCCGGGGTGCATTGTGTTAGCCCATGTGACGGTATGCCAATCGAAAATTACACCATGGCATACCATCGGAGGATGTCTGGCTCCTCACACGCAAGTTGCGTTCGTTAAAATCTATCTCATGAAGTCATCCTTGTCGGGGTAGTCCGTTAAGGTAACACCAAACCGGACAAAGCAGGCTTCGGCACGAACAAACT
>NC_057800.1:625676974-625680276 GCF_018294505.1 Triticum aestivum
CGATATGGGACGCGCTCTTTTTTTTTTCCTTTTTTCTCCCGTGTGTGTGTATCAGTAACTACTCCCTCCAGTCTTTTTTAGTTCGCATATAAAATTTGTTAGTCAAACCTCATAAAATTTAACCAACTTTATAGAAAAAAACGAACATTCACAATGTGAAATCAATATCATTAGATGCGTCATGACTTTAATTTTTATATCATATAATTTTAGCATGGTAGATGTTGATATCTTTTAATAACAATATGATCAAAGTTTATGATGTTTGACTTTAAACAATTCTTATATGTAGAGTAAAAAAGACCAGAGAAAGTATTAAGATGCAGATGGTGGGGACAAGATGCTCCTGATTTGATGGTTGGCAGTAGGCGCGGTGGAAGCGTGGGATGCGGCAGGAAATTTCGGCTGGCCGGTCGGCCTAGCGCGTGACCGAACTCACTAAGGCTGGTCACAATGGAAAATGATACTAGTATATGATTTTATCTTCACAGTGCATAGCATAGTACTCCCTCCGTCTAGGTGTGTAAGTCATATAGGAGGAGCTCCGCAACCTAGGTGGCTAAGGATTGGACGAGGCAAAAAAATCAACATGAAAACCATCCAATAGTTGTACCCCATGACCAGCCAAAAATTCAATAATTAATTCTTAATTGATAGGTATGCCCATGCAAGAATTAAATCCCTCGCATGCAAGCCGACTTGGTTCCCTTGACTATGCATGCATAAGCCGTTTATTTAGCAATTAACCCCTAATTAATAGCGAGAGAAGAGAAAGTGTGGGTGGTTAAATGAGGTGGGAAGAAAACAAGAAAACAATTAATGTTACGCGTCTAGGTGATTTAGGAATACCTGGTTTTCGTAAGGGCATCTCCAATGATTGTAAGATAGTTGTTGGTAGATTTTGCCACAGAATTTTTGATGATGTGTCATACAATAAATGAGGGAAGAGAGAAAGGTTGTATGTACATGAACCAACACCCTTTGCAAAACTTCAATGTAGAATAAGAGAGCACCTTATTTATTATTTCACATTCTATTGGGCAAACTACATACAACCCATTGAAGTTGTTGTATGTTAAGGTGTTGGTTGATGACATGGCATATTTTACCAACAAGCTAACATACAAACTGTTGGAGATGCCCTAAAGTGACTTAGGGGTGTTTGTTTCCAGGGACTTTTTTATGTAGGGACTAGAAAAAGTCCCTCTTAGAGATTTTTTTATCAAATGGGAGAGACTTTTTAGGGACTAAACTAGTCATTTGGGATTAAATGAAGAAGACTCTCAAGGAGAGTTTTTTGGGGACTTTTCCAACAATGCCCCTCCATGCATCCATCGGCCCGCCACCCCATGGTGTTGTTTGATTGTTATTTTTCTATATACTAGAGGC
Source organism: Triticum aestivum (assembly GCF_018294505.1). Lineage (NCBI taxonomy): Eukaryota > Viridiplantae > Streptophyta > Magnoliopsida > Poales > Poaceae > Triticum > Triticum aestivum. The sequence goes on from NC_057800.1 coordinate 625,678,364, forward strand.
AACATGGTTATTTAATAACCTCTGGAAAGGGAGTAGGGACTTTTTAGTCTCTGGAACCAAACAGGGAGGGACTTTTTAGGGACTAGAAACTTTTTAGTTGGGACTAAAAAAAGTCCTAGGACTAGAAAATCAAACACCACCTTACTCACCTAGACGGAGAGAGTAATATCATATCTTGATATCATAAAGACCTCATTTATTGATATGCATGACACAAACTAGTACGTTAATTAATATGATATGATATCATATCATGATACTCAACCTCCTCTTACCTCATTTATTTATGTGACACCTGGGCAAAAATGCCAAGTTACCGGGAAACAATCGCTGCACCTGTGATACCTGCTGAAATGCTGATTCAGTGGCAAAGTACGTGGGCGCGTGCGTCCACGCGTAAACCGGAGGTTCGTCGCCGAAGGCTGCAACGCTTCATCGAATTCTCTCCCATAATTGATCCATGTAGCCGCCCGACATGTATGCAGATGGCAGGCGCGATTCGGCATGGCAATCAACAGGGATAGCTTTATAGAAAACAGAAAGTCAATTACAAAATCACTAGCACTCGCCATAAACAACAAACGTAGCACACATCACACCCGAGTAAGGTCAAAGACAAGCATCACCGCAAAGCAAGCTACAACACAAAAATATGTATCCTAAGCTAATACATGGCATCGCGTCACGACCGACACCGGTCACCTTCGAAGACCACCAACTTCTGCAGAGCTTTTCTTACCGACGCACCATCCACTCTAAACGCCTAAGAGGAAACAACAACTAGATGGTAGGACTTAATCCGATTCGAAGAAGACACTGTCTTGGAAACACCGGTGACGGCCGTACATAGCGCCGCCGAGGATCAAGAAAGGACAGCGGCGAGCACTAGAGGAGGACAAGGACACAACCGTGTCTCCACACACTATGCTGCCAACGAAGGAACGATGTCGAGGACGCCACCATCGTGCCGATCCAACACCGAATCGAGGCTTTCGCTCCGAGACATGCACCAACTCCGATAGAGCAATGGAAATGACGAACGTGCCTGGACGCCTCGAAAGAGGGGAATGACAACCACAGGTGCCACCGCCGCCGGCCCGGCGATCACCGTGCAAGACTTTCATCCGCGCGTCGCACATCTTCACACCTCTAGGGACTTGGCGACAAAGTCCAAGAAGCCTCACCCCGCCGTCACCGCAGCGCCAAGCCGATGAAGTCGCAAAGCCGGGGACCGACGGCCGGCCACACCACCAACTCCAAGCCTTGACGAAGAACCGCAGCCACCCACTTATCCGGCAATGTCCAGGACCGCCCACGATAGCCATCGCCCACTCCAAGGGACGGCCTTGCGACGGTCCAGACCTGCCTCACCAAGACGAACTCCCCTGCCAGCACCACCAGAAGCGCAGCGCCGCTCGCCACACAGCACAGGACTGACCGGCCACTTGCTGCTCGCCAGAACTCCATTCTGGCCAAGCCGTAACAGCACCGTCACCCACCTGCTCGTAAGCTCACGCCGCTGCCTCCAGACAGCGCCGCCTCCACCAATTCGGACCACCGCACCGCTGCTGAACCCCACCAGATCCGCCGCTTTGCCACGCCTCTTGCCAAGCACTAGCCGCCTCCCTCGCACCCGGCCTGCTCGGATCTGGCACGACCCGATCCCGCCATGAAGAGATGCTCCGCCGTAGCCTGCGCACACCGCCGCGACGCTCGCGGCCGACCAGTGAGCTGCGCCGCCCCGGTCCGCCCTCCGCCTGCGCGCCCCGTCAGGCCACGGCGCGCCGGCCTTCGAAGTCCGCCGTCAGGTCGAGAAGAGGCCCCCCGCGGCCCCCTCATCAGGAGATGGCGAAGCAGATCCCACCGCCACCGGCACCACGCGGTCTTTGCCCGGCGCGGCGCCAGGGGGCATG